>NW_011494715.1:1649739-1687744 GCF_000754665.1 Bison bison bison
CTGGAGGGGGCCACAGAGATACTGGAGTGTTCATTTCAGACAGACAGAAGCATGTGAGGTGGTGTAGGCTGAGTGGTGGGGAGGAGAAGTCAGGGGTGATGGTGGCTGAGGCCTGGCTGCAACTCTCTGGGCAGAGCCTGGCTGGCCCAGGGGACAGGCAGGGCCGCCCTGAGGGTGGAAGAGGCCAGAATGCATGAGAAGTAGACAGAAGGCCCGCGTGGTGGTGCCGAGCCGTCTGGAGGGCGGGCAGCACTTGATAGGATGCTAGGTGTCCTCAGGGACGCTCCGGGTCAGATGATGAATTATGTGGTCATCGTGCTACGCGTGGTCCTAGATTGTCAAGTTTGTGGGCCAGATGCACAAGTAACGGTAGCAGAGGGTGAAAGGAGGGTTGCAGTAGCTGCTGGTCCCAGGTCTCAGGGAAGCAGCATCCAGCCTGGGGTGGACTGGCGGGCGGTCAGACAGCTGGTCCCTGGGAGGGAGGGTTGGAGGTCAAGTGCATGGGGATAGGGAATGGGCATGCAGAAGCAGAAAGGATCTCTGCAGACCCTGGGGACAGGTGCCTGGAAGAGAACCTGGAGAGAGAAACAGAGTCTGAGCCCGAAACACTGAATACTGTGAATGTTCTGAGCTGGCTCCACAGGGTGATCTGGGAACAATGCCGAGGCCGGATTTCAGTGAGGAGAGAACTCTCTCTGTGGCTCCTGCCAAGCTTTAAACAGGAAAACGAGTGCTTGGGGAGGAAGGTGATGACTATAGAATTACCAGTGTGGCTGGTGGGAGCAGGAGCTGCGCTCGCTGGACGAGGTGGTGGGGATCAGATGCTGGTTCCTCCAAAGGAACAAACTGTCTGAAGCGGTAGTCCTCAACCTTGAACAGTCATCAGAATTGCCCATAGGGTGTGTTAGAACCCGGGTCATCTGGCCTCCTGCCCAGACTTTCTGATTCGGGAGGTCCAGGGTCGGGCAGAGAATTTGCAATGGTAACTAGTTCCCAGGTGAAGCTGCTAGTCTAGGGACTGGATTTTTGAAAGTCTGGTCTAGAAAATGAGTCTCTGTAAAGACTGCAAAGTTGTGGTCCAGAGGATGAGTAGAGCTGGGAGCTGAAGATAAAACATTTGTGCGTTTTGGGCCTAAAGTGATTCCAGGTCAGTGGAGTTGGGGTGTCTGCAGGTTACACGGAGCCCAGAGTGGGAATCAGTGCTATAGACAGAAGTAGGATGACCTGGAGAGTGTTTCTCGACCAGAACTGCTGAGAAGGAGAACAAAGGATGCAAGAGCCCCTGGGGCCTGCACCGATTGCTGGCCCCAGGGATGAGGAGGGCCTGTGGCGCATCCAGTTAACAGGATGCCCAGGTACACCGGCTCAGGAGAAACATTCAAGCAGGGAACACTCACCTTCCCAGGGGAAAACGACAGATCAAATCAGAGAGGAGGGTTTTACTGGAGAAGTAAAGTGTGACTACCAGAGAGGGCCTGCCCACAAATGAGGTAGGTTGGTTGTTTTGTCACAGAGTCCTGTCCAACTGTTTGTAACCGCAAGGACTGCAGCCTGCCAGGCAATAATACTATCCATGGAGTTCTCCAGGGCACATTGCTGGAATGGGTTGCCATTTCCTTCTCCTGGGCATCTTCCCGATCCAGGGATCGAACCTGTGTCTCCTGCATTGGCAGGCAGGTTCTTTACTGTCTGAGCCACCTGGAAAGTGGGGTTATCTCTCTTCTGCCTTAATTAGGTGCCTCTCCACACCGCCCCCTACCCCGCCCCAACCCATGTGTAGACATAGACACATATGTACATGTATGTTAAGCTGAACCACAGTCATGTAATTTTGATCATATATGCTGTGTATACTATATACATTATATTAAAATATGATGATAATACATATTAGGCATTTGGAGCAGTCTTTTAATCTGAAATCCAGTAACTTGTAAAGCAGTGGCTGGAACAACATTTTAATATTTGGAATTGGGAAGGAAAGGAATTTTATATTGAGGCTATTAGGCAATTTTTAGTTTTTAATAATACATTAATTTGGCTGATGTGTAACCAAAGGAAGAAACAATAACAAAACTGTGTGCTCAGAGTTTCAGTAGTGCTAGTTTTATGAAATGAGCTCTACAGTGTGATTCTGGTTCAGTCCCGTGATCCCTAAAGCAGCACTAACACATGCTGAACTGCAACTACCCAAGGCTTCCTTCAGTCTTTTCTGGAGAGGGGAGAACTAACTTGCACTTGCTTCATTTGCCAAGATCCTGAATATTTCAAAATGAGAAACGTTCTCATTTCTGCACCATTATAAATTCCCTCCTGGGCTCCCTGGCCTTCGGAGAGTTTTAAAGAGTGGCTCCTGAGAAGCATTTAAACGCACCAGTAGGGAGGCCTGTTTCAGCTCACTGAGTGTAAGAACCGCTACACCGAAACTTGAGGAAAAAATTAACTTTGCATTATCTAATTAGGTCTGTAGAATTGCCGCAGAACGGCCCAGTCTCCCAAATCTAGAAGGTACAATTAGCTGCAGCATTATATCAGTACCAACGAGCCTGCTAAGAGGCTTCCAGGCCAAGCAGTCGGAATATGTTATTACCGAGAATATTTTAAACTGGATGAATTAAAATTAAATCACATACTGTTGGGAGCCGTTCTGCATGAGAATAGTATAGCAAAGATGACCTCATCTCTCTTTTTTTTAAATCTTTTATTGGGTCCCTGGGTTTAAGAATACATTTGGTCCTTTGGAGGGATGTTACTCTGCTCAATAGTAAACTGCGCATTCAGTGATTATCTAGCTTACACATGGTTTTTGCATTTGTAGTTGTTGTCTTTTTAAATACGACTCAGTGCGACCCTATGGACTGTAACCCACCAGGCTTCTTTGTCCATGAGATTCTCTAGGCAAGAATATTGAAGTGGGTTGCCACTCCCTTCTCCAGGGGATCTTCCTGACCCAGGGATCAAACCCACGTCTCCCGCATTGGCAGGCAGTTTCTTGACCACTGAGCCACCTGGGAGGCCCAAATATTTCATATACATATTATTAGTATCTCTTATTCTATAAAATAGCTCCTTTATCCCCCCAGAAGAAACCAAAATGATCCCTACGCTTAAGTGAGTCATGCGAGCCTCATTTTTGCCAGAATATATCAAAGGTACCTGGGTAAAGATGTCCAGGTATGGAAAACTGGAAGGGAGATTCCACTGCTATTTTAGATTTATGGCTCATTAGTCACTTGCCTAAACATTTCAAAAATGACTTAAGGACCTAGTAGGGTTAAATTAATTAAGATATTTTTGTTTGCTTGATTGTTTATTGCTGCTAAGAAAAATATGCTTGTGATGGAAAATGTTTGCCTAGAAAAATTTACCCTGTGATAGGTTATTTTGGACTGGAGTTGGTTAGTCATGGCTCTTGTATCTGAAAAATCAAAGATCTACTTTATACAGCCATTTGAAAACTTATATGAGACATTTTCTGCAATTCTTGACTTATTAGATAGAGGTTTTAATTCTGCTTACTTGGGACAATTTAAATCCAACCCACTTTTCCCAGTATTTCATCACGAAATTTAGTATTTTACCATAGCTTATAGACAATTTGATCATTATGCTTCTTAAAATTTAATCTGACAATTTGTTTCATAGTCTCTAATATAGCAAGGTGTCCCATGTAAGTCTTAGTGTTTTTACCTTGACAATCCATAGGATTTTACATCTTTTCTGTAAAAGAAAGTGTTTAAAACCCCATGTTCAAAAATCTACTAACTCTTGTCAGGGTGTTTAAAATGAATTTAAAAATCCATTTGATATTTTGGCAAATAAGCTCATTTATGGTACAGAACAAATGATGACAAAGTGCTTTTTTAGGATAATGGAATAGAAAAGACTGAAATCTCATTACATATGCAGATTTTTCTACTATGGTAGAGGGTTTAGTTTTTTAAGCTAAATGATCACTGTCAAGATTGGAAATTTTGATCATGTAAAATATATAATTAGATTTTAGTGCTTAAGCAAAGACTTGGTAGAATGGGGAAATACAGGCATGCAATTTCATTAACTTGCCCTTCATAATGGACTTGAGGAATTCGAAATCCAGTGTTTATAAAAGAAGTTTGCAGGAGAGTGTTTCCATTGTGGTGGTCAATTAAAATAAATTTGTTTACAGTCTAGGGAGCTCTTAGTGGGTGGTCAAGAGAATAATACTTTTAGCAAATAGTTTTCTAAAATTCTCTATTCCAAATTTGTGCTAATAAAAGAGAATGGCTTCCAAATACCTTGGTACATTTTCAGTATGAAATGGAGGTAGTCTTCTTTTCGTAATTATCATTTAGCTCCAAACCATGAGTGTGGCAGCCTGGATGGGAGGGGAGTTTGGGGGAGAATGGATGCATGTGTGTGTACGACTGAGTTCCTTCACTGTTCACCTGAAGCTATCACAACATTGTTAATCAGCTATACCCCAAGACAAAATAAAAAGTTAAAAAAATAAATGTAAGGATCTGGGGAGGAGGAGTAATAGACTGGGAGGTTGGAATTGCCATGTACACGCTTGTTGTTCAGTCTCTTAAGCTGTGTCCGACCCTTCATGACAGTATGGACTGCAGCCTGTCAGGCTCCACTGTCCTTGACTACCTCCCAGAGTTTGATCAACTAATGTCCATCGAGTTGGTGATACTATCTAACCATCTTATCCCCTATTACTGTCTTCTCCTTTTGCCTTCAGTCTTTCCCAGCATCAGGGTCTTTACCAGTAAGTCGGCTCTTGGCATCAGGTAGCCAAATTATTGGAACTTCAGCTTCAGCATCAGTCCTTCCAACTAATATTCAGGGTTGATTTCCTTTAGGATTGACCGGTTTGATCTCCTCACTGTCCAAGGGACTCTCAAGAGTCTTCTCTAGCACCAGAGTTTGAAAGCATCAGTTCTTTGGGACTCAGCCTTCTTTATGGTCCAACTCTCATATCCATACATGACCACTGGAAAAACCATAGCTTTGGCTATATGGACCTTTGTCGGCAAAATGATGTCTCTGCTTTTTAATTCACTGCCTAGCTTTGTCATAGCTTTCCTTCCGTGTGCACACTGCTATATTTAAAATGGATAACCAACAAGGACCTATAGTATAGCACAGGGAACTCTGCTCAGTAATCTGTAATAGCCTAAATGGGAAAAGAACTTGAAAAAGAATAGATACTTGTGTGTGTATAACTGAATCACTTTGCTGTATACCTGAAACTAACATAACCTTGTTAATCAACTATACTCCAATATAAAATAAAAAAGACTTTGGATGAAATAAATAAAGTAGAGGGCACATAAACACAGTTGTTAACCTGGAAAACTTTGAAAAGCAACCTCAAACTTGCAAGGATGGTAGATCCCCAAAGGCCCTGCTTTCCTCAGGTCCTCCTTGCCTCTCAGCTTGAGAAGCGCTGGCATGGCCTGAAGAGTGGGCCAGAGGATGTGTATTCCACGTGGGTATTCTTAGATCCTCTCTTCATCGTCCCCTTTGAAATCTGAGGAAGGCTTTAGTGAACCTGGCTTCACTTTCTTTTCCATGAATCACTGCCACTGGAAGAGTACCGCCGTACCTGCGCCTGAATGGGAGAAGCCACAGCAGAGCCTGGTACGCCGTTTTGCAGTGCGCAGGCCTGTTTCCCTAGACGCAGTTATCATCCTCGACCTCTGCTCGATTAACTGGCAACGTGAAGAGAAAAAGTCAACGCTAAAGTCTCTGTTCTATGTTGGCAAAAAAAAAAAAAATCACTTCCCAAAGATAGAGTGGCTTGCAACTTGTATTCTGATTTGGATCTCCTTCTTTAGCTTAAATACCAGCTACTTGTGTCTGAAAGCAGACATATCTTGTGTAGTGATTTATGGCTTCAAAGGGCTGATAAAATGCAGACAGTACCTGAAAGGACGTTGTCGTGACCGTTGAGGAATAGGTTTTTAATATTATAGAAAAGCAAACTTAAGGTAACAGCAGAGGTAATATATTCACGTTCACTCTTCTTATTTTCTAATGAATTATGATGCCTTTCCTACTATGTCTTTCACTTCTTTGTGAAAATAAATTTACTCAACTAGTTTTTCCTCCCTTGGACAGAAGATTTCCTTCTTTGGTTATGAGACATTTGTGGAGAAGTTGATCAGTGTTTCTGGGTTCCAGTGGGTACTGAATATGAGAATAATTCCTTCAAGGTTAAAAATGTCAGGCTTATGTTTTCTTGACCACAGAGTAGCTAGAAAACCCCAGCCTGCCATTTGGGCACCCAGCATGTTGCCTCTGAATGATAAGTCCAGCAGGCTTACTCAGAATTTTCTAACACACAGAGATCACATTTTCTGAAAATACCCAGTTCTTTTTAATTAAGATAACCGAGCCTTCACAGTTACACCCATAACTCTCGTGATGAGTCGGTGCTAATGAAAAATTTAAATTTCATTTCTAAATTTAGAGACAACCCTTTTCTACACCTTTCTGCTCATTCTGTTACTGCTGTGCAGCCTCCCCCCACAGCTCTTACATGCCTCACTTTTTGACAAGATGCTCTAAGAAGTTGTTGCCTCTTGTGACCTATTGACCAGAAACAGAAGTAACATGAAAGATTCAGTGTTCTTGCAGGAGATTCCTTTCTGCCAAAGAACTGCCGATTTTCCTCGGTTGGCATGGGCTTCATTTAAAACTGCCTCATATATGCAGTGATGAAAGTCAAATGAAATTAAAATTACCAAGTGGAACATGCAACATTACTTGATAACATTATTGAAAAAAAAAATGAAAACCATACTGTGATGCTTTAGTGTGTTAACACCCTGCAAGTGAAGGTTTCAATCCACTTCCCTCCATGCCCACCGTCTCTCATCAGATGATGAGGCATGAGTCCACTTGTCAGAGTCTTTATGGATTAAAAAAAAAGAAAGATCAGAAAATGTGCAATGCCTTATTAAGCCTGGTCCTGGATTTATTTCTAGTGCCTTCCATTTAGATATGTATTCGATTTACTTATTTCTTAAATCTAGGGGCCAGTGCTGCTCCTCATAGCTGCTTTTGTTTGACAACTGACACCCTAAAACAACAAACAAAAGCAGCAGGCTTTGACTGGTCTGTGGTGAAGCAGAAACCTGCATTCCTATCTGCTCACCACCACTTGGAATCCCATTTGTCTACCTGGAGAATGTACAGTGTCCAGAGACTGGATGGTGGGCACATGGGGGACTCCTGGGGGTGTTGACCCCTCTCTTAGATGCCTGCCTGACTGCTGGAGTGAAGGAAAATGAGCCCCAGAAAGAAAGATGGGGAAAGCTCACTTTGCAGGGGTGGGTAGGGGGGCAAGCTAGCATCCTTAAGATTTGGATGATTGCAGTTACTCACTAAGAGACTTCCCTGAGGTTCTCAGAATACAGGGACTACAGCTGAATGATTTATAAGCCTTCGTAAATACTTCCTGTCCCGGGCAGTGTAGGGGATTGAAACGTGTTGGGTATTTGGCACAAGCAGAAGAGACCTGAAGCCCAGACATACTCAGCTTAGAATTGCTCTCTGAGATGAGTTACCAGGAGGTACTGGAAGCCACGTCTGTGTTGTGGGGAGGCTTATTTCCTGGTACAACCGCAAGGCCTGGCTCCTGTCTTCTAATCAGAATGTGTCTGTCCATGGAGAACAGACTTGTAGACACAGCACGAGGTGGGGTGAGGGGTGGCAGGGACACGAGGGGAGAGGAGAGAGTGGGACAAATGGAGAGTGTAGAAGGTAAACATACATGACCATGTGTGAAATAGAGAGCTGGTGGGAATTTGCTGTATGATTCAGGGAACTCAAACCAGGGCTCTGTAACAACTAGAAGGGTGAGAGGTTCAAGAGGGAGGGGACATACGTATACCTGTGGCTGATTCATGTTGATGTATGGTAGAAACCAACATAATACTGTAAAACAGTTATCCTTCAATTAAAAATAAATTTTGAAAAATTAAAAAATCTGCCTCCCCTCCCAAAAAAAGAACATGTTTTGCATAAACAGGCAAGCAGGAGACAAGCTCTATTTAAGGTCAGGAGATTCAACAGCTTCATGTTTTTTGCAATAATCCAGGGCTTCCCCGGTGGCTCAGATGGTAAAGAATATGCCTGCAATTCAGGATACCTGGATCCTATCCCTGGGTGGGGAAGATCCCCTAGAGGAGGGCATGACAACCCACTCCAGTATTCTTGCCTGGAGAATCCCATGGACTGAGGTGGCTGGCGGGCTCAGTCCATAGGGTCACAAATAGCTGGATACGACTGAAGTGACTGAGCACAGCACAGCACAGGGGTGGACCATGCGTGCACTACTTTGTGGATTGCCTTTTTAAAAATTTTACTGTAGAAATATTTCAATTTATATACTGTTTCTAGGATATAGTTCTGTAAGCTAATCTTTTAACATCTGGTCATTTTAGCATGGAGGTGATTTATGGGAAAGAGGATATTAGAAAGAAAAAAGAAATGCCAGTGTGCTGGGAATCACAGATCTGACATCATCGTGTATAATCATATTTGCAGAGTTGTTTTTCCACCTGTCCCTTACCAAAAAATAAAAAGCATCAATATGATTCTGAGTTTTTAGATGCTTTATAAAAGTTGCTGTTTAACTAATTTTGGGTGCATCCTGGCTAAGCCAACAGTTAGATGGAGAAAAACAGAAGTGATTGGAAGGCGAACACAGCTGGACAAGCCTCTGGTCTGTGCTGGACGTGCACCCCACTGTCTCCCGCTCTTTCTCACCGGGCACCGTCCACGTAGTTTTGAGCTGTGGTTGCTGAGCAGTCTGAGCTTTTAAACCTCCACTTAGTGAATGAGCGTTAAGAACTTGAAGTCACCACTGTGGGGTTAATTATGAGGCTTAGTAAATGCATCGTTAACTTTACTGGTCTTGGTCCTGTTGTCTCTGTGCTGTAAAGACTAAATCTTCTTTTTACTGATTTAGTTCCGCCACTTCTGATTTTTCTCAGATATTGTTCCCCATACTAGGAATGTTTAAAAATGAGAATTATGCCTGTTTAGTCCTTGCATAGGGCTTCCCAGGTGGCACCAGTGGTAAAGAACCCACCTGCCAATGCAGGAGACTCAAGAGACACAGGTTCCATCCCTGGGTCAGGAAAGATCCCCTGGAGAAGGAAATGGCAACCCACTCCAGTATTCTTGTGTGGAGAATCCCATGAACAGAGGAGCCTGGCAGGCTACAGTGTATGAGGGCCCAAAGAGTCGGACATGACTGAGCAACTAAATAATAATGATGACTCGGTCTCCTGCTCATCAGCCGTGTCTTACTGGCTGGAGAAGACAGACCTGAGCCCTTCTACAAGCTTCTGTTCCAGTGACAAACACTCCTTGTCTGCGGGTGGTGCCTGCACTTCATCCTTGGTCCTCAGACCCGAGGACCACATGATCATCTTAGGAAACTCTGGCGAGCTCCTGTGTTGCTCTCCAACAGCTCTCTGATCCTGCCGTATTATTCATCAAACATGATTTCAGTTCTGTTGTTAAATTCTTATATGCAGCACACACTTCACAATTACAGAAAAATCCTAGCAACCAGTTCAAGTAGGTCTCTTAGAACAACCCTGCTTGGCTTGTCCTACGTCTTGCCCCATTGCTTCAGCAGCCCGATAAGTCTGAGTATTTATATTTAAGAATTTATTATATCCAGGGAATCCCAACACAAGTGGTTCTTTGACTTGGGCTGTTAGATACACGGTTTTAGGTATAACCCATATTAGATTTCTATTCATGTAGAATTAGATGTCCAGCATATAAATTATGTTTCAGTTCCTGGGAACTAATTTCGTATCATGAAAATAATCAAAGCAGGTCCACTAAACCAAATAAATACTTTTATAGACGTTTTACAGGCACAGAAAATCAAAGCCACGTCATAAATATTTGGTGGATACATTTTTTTACATAAGCAAGGTTGAGTGAAGCTTCTAATTTTAAAATATGCATCTAATAACGTTCACACCGAAAGCACCACCTTTTATTTCAAAAACTCCCTGCAGTAATCACAGATATTCTTCCTTTGCTCCAGGGAAGTTCTGTGTTGAAAATTAGCATCATCTGTCTTGCCCGTTTTCAGTGCCTGCTCAGTGAGCACATGCCTCTGGAGGTCTCTGAGACAGAGGGCTCTTGCCGTCTTCCCAGCTGTCCCGGGGAAGAGGGAGGGCTCTCCTGGTTCCATGTGAATGTGAGGGTGGTGCATAGATGTTTGGGGTTTGTATCAAAATACAGATTTGACTAGTGTAACAGAAGTCTAAAACGTTAGGACTTTTCCCAGCTACATAAATACCCACACTGACCCAGCCAGTCTTGGTTGGCCCTGCATGACATCGTTGGCATCAGTGCCCCTTCTGCCTTGTTGCTCGGTCATTAACTCATGGTCTGTGTCCCCACAGTAGGAAAGATGGATGCAGAAAGGGGTGGCTGCTCCATCTGTAACATCACCTTCAGCTACGTCCGGCTGATCAAATGTCCTCACTCTGAGGGATGCTGGGAATGGATCTGTAGTCTACATAGCCACAAACATGGATGAAACTGTGAGATTTGGAGGACTTAATCAGTGAGATGGAAGAAGAGAAAGGAAATTGCGAGGAATAGTGGTCTTTGCCACAGGATAATAACATGTGGGTTTTTTTGATGATAAAGTTGTAAAACAGGGGTCAAAAGCCACTTGTCACTCAACCTTTAGGCCTCCCTAACTTCCCCTTCCCTGGAAAGATCATCTTGGTTTTGGTATCTGGTATCTAGTCACTAAGTCGTGTCCAACTGTTTTGAACCCCATGGACTATAGCCCACCAGGCTCCTCTGTCCATGGGATTTCCCAGGCAAGAATACTGGAGTGGGTTGCCATTTCCTTCTCTGGGAATCTTCTGACCCAAACTTAAAATCTGTTACTTTTTTTTATGTGGGCCATTTTTAAAAGTCTCTATTGAATTTGGTAACAATATTGTTTCTGTTGTTTATGTTCTGGTTTTTTGACTGGGAGGCATATGAGAATCTTAGCTCCACTACCAGGAATCAAAACCACCCTCCCCTGACCTGGAAGGAAAAGTCTTAACCACTGGACCACCAGGGAAGTCCCTAAAATCTGTTACTTTTTGTGTCACCTGTTGGTTCTGAGACTCTCAGGCTTGTCTGCTGAGCTCGCATCAACAGGACAAGGTTTTACTTAGGCACCCACCAAGCAGCACTGTTTAACACAAGCCTTCAGGAAGTTTGCCGTCACGTTGAGTTACTACGAGTTATTACAATCCTGACCTGTTGTTTGTTGGATTGTTAATAGATGGAATGGTTTCTTATCTTGTCTTTTTTTTTTCCTGCTAAGTGGAACAGTCCCTCCTCCCTGTGTCTGATGTTTTAGGTCAGAAACGTGGAGGAGGTCTGGCCTTTGCAGGGTTGGCGAAGGTGATCAACCACGCAGAAAGGGTTATGGGTCATTGGAGGAGTAAGCAAAGGGTTCTCATAGCAGCACTGAGCCGTAGGTCTCACTGTGGAGAAGTGACGAAACACAGTGGGGATCTTGAAACTAAGTGGTTCAAAGAAGAGCTCCCACCCTTGGGGCGGGGAGTGGCCACAGGAAGAGCTGAGGCTATCAGAATTTGGCAGCTCACAGGGGGCCTGCATCTCGGGGTTCAGACCATAGGGGCAGCCTGGTGGGGGCCCTGGCCTCCTGTCTCTCTAGAGTGTCATGAGGCTGAATGAGAGTGGGGGCTGAGTGGAGTAAATGCTAGCTTGTGGAACCATCCATGCTGCTGTGGCGAAGGGCCTTCACTCAGATAGCAAGCAAACGGGATCTCTCCTGTCAGCCTCCCTGCCTCCCTTGCGTGCCTCCGTTGGCAAAGCCTAAAGGGGAGACAGTCGTCCAGGGAAAAAGGTTGAGAGAGTCCCCGAAGCTAGGGTCGAAGAGAGAAGGGAAGACTAGAGTGGAGAGACAGTAGCTGAATGAGAAGTGCGGTATTTGCTGGGTCTAAAGTCCTCGTATGGAAAGTTCATGCCTGAAGGTTTTGAGCCCAGCAGCACTGAGAGATGGAGAAGGCAATGGCACCCAGCTCCAGTACTCTTGCCTAGAAAATCCTATGGACAGAGAAGCCTGGTAGGCTGCAGTCCATGGGGTCCTTAAGAGTTGGATACGGCTGAGCGACTTCACTTTCACTTTCATGCATTGGAGAAGGAAATGGCAACCCACTCCAGTGTTCTTTTCTGGAGAATCCTAGGGCCGGGGGAGCCTGGTGGGCTTCCCATCTGTGGGGTGGCACAGAGTCGGACACGACTGAAGTGACTTAGCAGCAGAAGCAGCAGCAGCAGCACTGAGAGAACTCAGAGAGCAGGTCTGGGCTGGTCCTGATGTGGGTTTATCTTCCCCAGGAGACAGGAACAGGCTTTCTTTTCCAGGTTCCTCACCTGTCTTTCACCAGAACCGCAAAGAGCTCGCCTCCATCCTCACAGCCTCCAAGTTAAGGATGCAGCTTGGACTTCCCTTTCTTTCCTTTTGAAACCTGTTATGAAACTGCTGTTTATACATTTCCTTGAGCCTTTCTTGAGTTTATTTTATTTATGTGACTCATCTAAAAGCCACTTAGACTGTCGGTGTCTTTCATTGTTCTTGGTCTTGAAGCAAAGCTGATAAGGATGTAGGCTGTGTCACCGGGAAAGGAGCAGCCTAGTTTGTGGAACCAGGTGAATGTGAAGAAACTAATATTACACCTTAAGTATTAAAATAGAGGGTTTCCCAGGTGGCTCAGTGGCGAAGAATCTGCCTGCCAGTGCAGGAGCTGCAGGTTCGAACCCTGGTTAGGGAAGATCCCCTGGAGAAGGAAATGGCAACCCACTCCAGTATTCTTGCCTGGAGAATCCCATGAACAGAGGAGCCTGTCAGGCCACAGTCCATGAGGTTGTAAAGAGTTGGACATGACTTAGCTAGCGACTAAACAACAAGATTCAAATAGAGTGAATTGTACCTGCAAAGTAGAAAAGAGAAGCTTGTGGAGGAGAGTGCACTTTGGGGCTCATCATCAGAGGGAGGACTTTGGCAGGCTGGGGGGCAGGTGTGGTGCGTGTGGTGGGGAAGGGGGCAGGTAGGAACTGCAGATTTGGAGGGAGAAGGAAGTAGTTACTATTCCAAGATGGCGTGTGTTCTTATGTGTACTTTGTATTACAAAGAAGCCTTATTCAGTTGCCCTAGAAACATTCTTGTTTGGACTTTAAGAAGGTCTTCTTGGTTCAGAATTTGGAGTTTGACGGGTGTTCTCCGTCCTGCTGGTCCATTACGATTCTGTCCTTTAGCCCTGTTCTTGCCTAGATGTCATTTTTATAAGCAGAAGAGTCCTGTTGCTTTTTACTTAAATCTTCAAGCTGAAGCTGTCTCATCTTGTCTTCATATTCGTTTTCCCTCCCAGAACAATTCCTAGTTTCCACACATGGGGCCTGTCCTGAGGGGTATCAGAATCGCCAGACGTTGACAGTGGCCCAGCTTCCAGGCCTGGGGTGCCAGAGCGGGCCGGGGTGGTGTCACTTCTGCCTGTGCAGGTGAGCTCTTGTGTGGTCATCATCACCTTGAAAGGCAGCAGAATTAAAGTTTAGGGAAGGGATCAGGTTGCACCCGCCTCAGCCTCTCTCCCTCCGTGTTCCTGTCTGTGCCAGTGGCTAATGTCATCCTCTGGATAGCATTGTCTCAGACGGACCTGAGGCCACAGCCTGGTGTCTGTCGCTCTCCATGGGGGAAGGCATGGCCCTGTCCCACGGACACAGCTGATAGGAGCAGCCGTATCTGAGCTAGATTAATCACAGCCTTGGTCCTGGGACCTTTGAGTCACATGGCATTGTCCTCTAGAGGTGGTTTGTAGACACGGCACCATGATCAGCTTTCTAAGCATCACAGTCACTTAGTGGCAGTCCCCAACTATAACAATGGGATAGTTTTTCTACAGATGGGCGTTGGTGGGATGGTTCAGGATTGTCCAAGCACGATACATTTATTGTGCACTTTACTTTTTGTACTATTACATCAGCTCCACCTCAGATCATCAGGCATTAGAGCCCAGAGGTTTGTGGACCAAAAGATCCTGACGCTGGGAGGGATTGGGGGCAGGAGGAGAAGGGGACGACAGAGGATGAAATGGCTGGATGGCATCACCGACTCGATGGACGTGAGTCTGAGTAAACTCGGAGTTGGTGATGGACAGGGAGGCCTGGCGTGCTGCGATTCATGGGGTCGCAGAGAGTCGGACATGACTGAGTGACTGAACTGAACTGACTTACAGGGCAAAGTTTGGGGAAGAAAACCTAGAAGTCTTGGTGAAGAAGCCAGTCATCAGAGATAGGAATAAGGTGGACTTTCTTCCCAGAAGCAGAGGTGAAGGGTGTTCAGAGAAGGACGAGCCCAGGAAACAATTCTGCTTCTGCCTGAGAACCTTCTCATTTCCCCGAGACCTACCCATTCTTCCTGCAAATTAGGTTCTATGACATTTGCTTGCATCCTTATAATAAATGCCATTTTGCTTAAGCTAACTTAAATGGGCTTCTGTAACTTACACACAGATTATTTACGAGTAACATGCACCTGTACAGAAATAATCTTCTGCTTTAACCCACATGAATCTTCTGCTTTAACCCACATGAATTACTATCATGGTAATTATATGTATAAGCTAGAGATTTCTGAGCAAGACTCTCAGATCACAGACAGGAAGTTGCTCCCACCCTGTGTCTCTCCCCAGACCTCACCTTTGTGTATAAGAAACAGCCATCAAAGATGAAGCATGTTTTTGTACAAGAGTATAATTTGTTTTTCCATAATTTTTTAAAGATGCCTGGATTTCTGTTGATCTTTTTTAACAAAGAATCATTAACTGTGATGTATAGTATTTTATATGGAATTTGTAGTAATTTCTTTGTAGATGAATGATAACCCAGAATTCAACAAAGTAGAAAAAAGGAATTACTTCTCAATTTGTTGGCATTTAGTTAATAGGGCTAACGATCGAGTAGTACGTTTGCTTTAACTATAATCTCAAAAGTTAAAATGTTTTTTCCAGTTAAGAGGAAATATCATTTTTACTTGGTGTCTGAAGAATATACACCTAATGAATGGGGAATAAATCTGTCATTTACTGGGGAGGTATCTGAGTGGATTATAAAATAGATGATTGTACCAGAGCTGTAGGCTACAGTATTAAGTTTTAAAGAAGAGGCTAAACACGTTTAGTTGTTAACAAAACTCATCCTTTATTGCTGTATTTACTCTGAGTTTTTGGGTTAATATTAATATAAATTTTGTTCATAGACTATGTAGTTAGGAAATTTTATAGTAAAGGCAATTAGACTTAGTTTTCAGCTTTCTTATTTGTAAATGGATTTAAGGTCTTTTTGATGGTCTAATTAAATATTTCTGTAATGGTCCAACTAATTGCTTCATGACTTGATTATTTATTTTACAGTATTTGCTTAGGGTACAGAGTGTTAAAAGCATTAAGAGCTCATAGAAGGTTAAGAAAGCTAATGATGTAAGCTAATTGGAGCTCTTATTGTCAGATTTAATGTAACTCATTAATACAGAGTATTTTTAGAGGAGTGTTTTCTACATGCCTTGGGTTTAGAGGGACAATTTAAATTTAATGTGGGCAATTCGTCTTAGTACCAAGGATTGGTAAATACCATGTTGTAACTTTTAGAAAATGTTTGGAAAGTTTGGGGAATTTCTTTTTTTTTGTCAATACTTTGATAATTGCAGTAGCTTTGAGTGTAAATTTAGGGATTTATTACAGTTAGAAACAAGGGAAAAGATGGTGTCTGCTGATGGTAAATCAAAATTCATATCAAGTTTTGAATCTAAGGCCTTTTTTGGAGAGGGTGTCACGTGAGTCTTCCATCAGGATTTTATGAGAGGTAAATCTGGCTTTTAGCTGAGGGAGCATCCAGACCTGACGCTAGACCTCTCCGTCTTTTGGGACTGCTGAAGAGACCAGTGAACAGCTGTGTGACCTGGGAACTTGCAACCTAGATTTCCTTTGCTAAAGTTCAGCCAGAACCCTTGGTGAAGTGGCAGGAGCCAGTTTTCAATGCCCATTTAATACTAAAAATTCAATTTGTTCATAAGATTTGGTTTCACATGCACATACATGATGTATTTATAAAGCCATTTCTCTCCTTTAATATCAAGACCAAAGTACGAAGTGTGCCTCTGGGATTTGAAATTGTGTGTTGAGTTTGACAAGGTGTCATTAAACAAGTCTGTCGCACCTCTTATACCTTAGTGTTACTCATTCAGCCTCTTCCCTAAGTATTTGTGACCAACTTTAGTTACATCTTAAGGGGGATTTAAAATCATCTATCACGGACTTCCCTGATGATCCAGTGGCTAAGACTCCATACTCCCAATGCAGGGGGCCTAGGTTCAGTCCCTGGTCAGGGAACTAGATCCTGCATGCAGTAACTAAGAGTTCACGTGCCACAGCTAAAGATCCCACATGCCACAACTAAGACCCTTGCAGCCAAATAAACAAATAAATACTTTCAAAAACCCATCTATTAAACGGATAGGCAAAACAGTCTTCCAAGGAATGAAGCAGATCTGAGTTACTGACTCGGGTTCTAGGCTAACTTTACAGTAAGTTTCATATTTGAAACACTTCTCTGGGTCTAATGCAGTTCCATTCATTCCAGAATTTAAATTTACAGGCTTGAGTCAGTTCTCCTTCTTGGATCATTCTGCAAATGAACAAAAGTAGCATGGAATACCCCCTCACGTCCTGGGGCCTTCAGTATCTGAGTGAAAGCCAGAGATATACTTTCTTCTCTCGGGACACTGGGTCTGAAGATAAATAATTTCTCAGTGTAGCAACGGAGTCCTCCTTACCCTGACAAATTTCTCTGGACACTCTGTGATCACTATGAAGGATTTTGTCGTGTTCTGTGCTTCCTGTGAATGTGGTTCTTGAGGTGGGGAAGGGAACCTGGGCTTGGTGTACTCAGATGTGTGGTCTTAGACAGCAGACAGACACTGGATCAGGTGTGGAATGCAAAGAAGCTTCAAAAATGTCATGTGGAATTTAACAATGCCATATGGAAAAAGACTCACCATGTGGCTTCTATAGACATTTTAATTTAAACCCCCAAACTAAAATGAGCCTCTTATTGATATTATAAAGTCAAAAGTGTAGCTGCCTTCAGGTGATATGGAAATTAATAATAGCCCCAACTGCTCACTTCTCTTCACATATGAATGAGACACTTATAGTTGTTTGATAGTTCCCTAATTAACAGGAAAAAGTTAACTCTTGTACAATGCATGACATTAAGTTATAGATAATTACACTGCAGTCTCCTAGTTCCCGTTTTGATAATGGAGAGTCTAGAGTTGAAGTGTGTTTGACTAACGCGTTTCATGTATTCCACAGGCCCTTCTGAAAGGAGCTTGGAGCTCAGACAGGCGCAGGCACTATTAGTGTGATCATAAGAAGGTTGTTGTTGGTTGTCAGGAAAACAGATTCGCTTGGTGGCTAGGCTGCTGTAGTGTAATAACTTTGTTTCCCTGGTGGCTCATGGGTAAAGAATCTGCCTGCCAATGGAGGAGATGTGTGTTCCATCCCTGGGTTGAGAAGATCCCCAGGAGGAGGAAATGGCAACCCACTCCAGGATTCTTGCCTGGGAAATCCCATGGTCAGAGGAGCCTGGCAACCTACAGTCCATAGGGTCACAAAGAGTCAGACAGGACTTAGCAGCTAAACAACAAGTGAAGTAATGACCTAACCTCAGACCTGTTTCCATATTTGGACTTTGCTTTTTGAACATTGTCTTCATTTCTGTTGTTGAAATATCAGATTAATGCATATCCAGGTTTGGTACTTTACCTGACATCCATTATGTGTTCAGTTGCTAAGTTGTGTCTAACTTTTTTCAGTGCTATAGACTGTAGCCCACCAGGCTCCTCTGTCCATGGGATTCTCCAGGCAAGAATACTGGAGTGGGTTGCTACTTCCTCCTCCAGGGGATCTTCCCGACCCAGGGATGGAACCTGTGTCCCCTGAGTATCGAATTGCAGGCAGATTCTTTACCTATTGAGCCATCCAAGAAGCCCACCTGACATCCAGGGGCAGATTTGTACATTTGAGAGGTGTGTGTATTTCAGAGAAGGTGAAAATTTTAGATCTTTTATTTTATCTATTTTTTACAGGGAAACAAAAGGAACTATATCATTTGAGATTGTCAAGATACAGGTAGTATGGGGTCTGATTCCATGAATGCCGTATTTTTTATAAGCTCTAAAAGTAACCCCAGAGTCTCACATTCTTATCTCTGAAATTATATTCCTATCTTAAACAAAACAGATATGCCAGGCAGGACTTCTGTAACTTGAGCTTTTATAAATTTGTGATGCATCTATCATAACATGCTTTTTTAGAACCATCATGAAATTTCATGCAAATGAAACAAGAGAAAGGATATCAAGGGCTTTGATAACCTTGGACCAGCTCTTATGATAAAAGTAATTCATTTCCCAATCAACTCAATTCTAAAATATGAAAAAGCCTTTTCTCTTCTTTCTGAAATCTTACCCTGTAGAGGCATAGAAAATGGCACTACTTGACATTAGAGATATTCCTATTTTGTTTTGAGCTTTGCTGAAAAAGGTCCTTACAGTCAAACTATGGTGTTTCCAGTAGTCATGTACAGATGTGAGAGTTGGACCATAAACAAGTCTGAGAACTGGAGAATTGATACTTTCAAATTGTGGTGCTGGAGAAAACTCTTGAGAGTCCCCTGGACAGCAAGGAAATCAAGCCAGTCAATCCTAAAGGAGGTCAACCCTAAAAATTAACTGGAAGGACTGATGCTGAAGCTGACACTCCAATAATTTGGCTTCCTGATGTAAAGAGCCAACTCATTGGAAAGTACCCTGATGCTGGGAAAGACTGAGGGCAGGAGGAGAAGGGGGTGGCAGAGGATGAGATGGTTGGATGGCATCACTGACTCAGTGGTCATGAATTTGAACAAATTCTGGGAGATAATGAAGGACAGGGGAGCCTGGTGTGCTGTAGTCAGGACTTAGTGACTGAACAACAAATTAGGTGCCACAGTACCTAATGTGGTGCAATATTGAAAAATAATTCTCACCACCGTTCCTTCTGGTCTGGGAATTAATTATGCCTCCAAAAGCATTAGATAAAGTTGCATTCCTATAGGGCAAAGGTGTGGTGGGCTATACCAAGTAAAAGAATTAACTCAAGGGTCCAAGGTTACAAACACTGCCAGGGACACAGCAGGTAAGGGATATGGAGACTTAGCAGCAAACATTGGCCCAACACGTGAAAAACCCTTCACCAATACAATTTCTAATCAATCTTTTAACTGCTCAAAGGGATCTGTATTTAGACAGTTTAGAACATCTCCTGCCTCTCACAGTTGGGAGGCTCTGAGCAATCACATGTGGCCGGAAAAACCTATTCAGGCAGGCTAGAGGACTTCCAAAGGATTTTGTAGGTTGAAACACTATCAGACCCAGGAACTTTATTAACTGGAGCTGTAAGTTAACTCTTTTTTCAGAGAGAGGTAGTGGGGGACAGCCCCCCGTAAAGTCAGAGGTGTAGGTGAGAGCACAAAGCAGAAAGTAGGCAGACTCTGGTTTTGGGGGTAGATGCTCAAGAATTTCCAGGGGGACTCCTGAGGCTCGATCCCGCCTTTGCGTATGCCGAGCCTCCTTCCTCATGACCTTTGCCACAGGCGGAGTTCCTCACGCTGGCTCCCGGCAGTGATAGAATTCCAGTTGAGCTATTCCAGATTCTGAAAGATGATGCTGTGGAAAGTGCTGCAATCAATATGCAATATGCAATATGCACTCAATATGCAGTATGCCAGCTTCCAGCAATTATGGGATCCCAGGGTCTGTATTGGAGAAGGCAATGGAACCCCACTCCAGCACTCTTGCCTGGAAAATCCCATGGACGGAGGAGCCTGGTAGGCCGCAGTCCATGGGATCGCTAAGAGTCGGACTCAGCGACTTCACTTTGACTTTTCACTTTCATGCATTGGAGAAGGAAATGGCAACCCACTCCAGTGTTCTTACCTGGAGAATCCCAGGGACGGGGGAGCCTCGTGGACTGCTGTCTATGGGGTCGCACAGAGTCGGACACGACTGAAGCGACTTAGCAGCAGCAGCAGCAGCAGTGTCTGTATAAGCAGGGTCAGTGGGAGTTGGGCTGTCCTCCACCTCTGAGGCATCCTGGCTGCCACCAGGACCCTAGTGAGGGGACAAGCAGGCTGAGAGGAAGGGGGACAGGACGCAAGGGCTCCAGAGCCTAAACTTGTGTGCAGAAGCCCTCACCCACCCTCTGGGCTTCCAGGTAGATTGGGGAATATTACATAACCCGTCAGAGCCTCACCCTTGTGTGAGATGGGGATCCTACCACCCTCACCGGGCTGCCCAGAGGATTTTTTTTTTTAACTATTTATTTGGCTGCACAGGTCTTAGTTGTGCCACACAGGATCTAATTCCCTAACCTGGGACTGAACCCGGGCCCTGTGCATTGGATGCACGGTCTCATCCCCTGGACCACCAGGGAAGTCCCTGCCTAGAGTATTGTGTGTGTGCATGCTCAGTCGTGTCCGACTCTTTGCAACCCCATGGACTGTAGCCTGCCAGGCTCCTCTGTCCGTGGGATTTCCCAGGCAAGAATACTGGAGTGGGTTTCCATTTCCTTCTCCAAGGGATCGTCCCGATCCATGGATCGAACCTGCATCTCCTGCATTGGCAGTCGGATTCTTTACCACTGAGTCATCAGGGAAGCACCCAAGTTTACTTTTAACAACAACAAAAAGTTCTTGAGGATTTGTAAGTCTCAAGTTCGGTTGTCTTCTATTTTGGCTAAGTGGAAGGTGGTAAGAGGATTTGAAGGTAGGATGGAGCACATGAGCTCTACAGTGAGCCTCTTGTAGAAGGATGACGTGAGATTAGTCATGGTTCTGTAATAACAGTGAATCAACGGCACCCCACTCCAGTACTGTTGCCTGGAAAATCCCATGGATGGAGGAGCCTGGTGGGCTGCAGTCCATGGGGTTGCTAAGAAGCGGACCATACTCAGCGACTTCACTTTGACTTTTCACTTTCATGCATTGGAGAAGGAAACGGCAACCCACTTCAGTGTTCTTGCCTTGAGAATCCCAGGGATGGGGAAGCCTGGTGGGCTGCCATCTATGGGGTTGCACAGAGTCGGACACGACTGAAGCGACTTAGCAGCAGTAGCAGCAGCAGCAAATGACACTAGGCACCAAAAGAGTCATCGTGTTCCTTCTGAATCAACAGAAGTTCAAATTTAATGGGAATATTTCAGCATTTTATTGATTTCAAATTCATAGAAGATTTGGCAGTCCTGGTAGAGAATAGGAAAATATCAATTGCTGCAAGCCTTCATAACCCAAAGAATTCATTTGCTGACCGTTTAGATAAATGAGGGATTTTCATGAAGCTTAGGATTCAAATTCTACTTGTACATGGAAGAAGTCATTTAGCTATCCAATTACATGTCTACCTTATGTCACAGGCCTTTGGAATTAATTACATTGCGTTCCACTGAAAGGCTCTCGCCTTCTGCAACAGGACAATTTTATGCCAAGAGAAGGAAATGTCAGGTCTTTTTCTTAGAGAGAGCCACATCCCTCCTTGATTATTTAAGGCAGAAAGACAGTCACTCAGATGAGTTGTTTTTAAAGCCTTTTTCAGTTATCTGCACGTGTCATCCATGCCACCATGTTCTAAACCACTTTGTTCTCAGATGCACTTTCTAAAATCTGTAGGTTTCTGCACTTTAAGAAAGGGAAAAATGAGTTTTACATACTGTTTTTTTTTTTGGAAGTTGGGGGTAATCCTAATTACCACACTAATATTAGAGATCTGACAACCTCCTACATGTTTTAAGGTTCCAGATGTAAGACCTAGTAATTTGAATAGTATATATTCTCCTCTGCTTGCTAACAGCAGTTTTAGTCCTTTTGAAAAGTAATGCTGTCTGATCTGGAGAGGATGCTAAGGGGTGCAAAGCCATGTTTTCTCATTAAGGATGTTGCAGCAAACATAATTTGCGGGATATAGTCATTTGTATTCTTTTTAGTACAGAGATTCTATAATCCTGAAATTCTATATTATGGGGTGCATTGAATGTTGCTTTTTATTTCAGTGAGGCAAAAGTAATGTTCTGAATAAAAAAGGGATTAGAATAGCCTTTCTCAAATACCACTTCTGAACCCCGGCTTAAAATCAGGAAATGTATCACAGCAAAGCCTAAGAGAAAGAGAGACTATTTTATGGGACAGCTTCTGTGAGCAAGGATTACACAAGGTGTTTTCACAGAGCATTTAATTCTTACGATAAACCTTCAAGATCTGTGATGTTATCCATCTCAAATAAATTTGTTCAGATTAAGTATGTTGTCTAATGGGTTTGAAAGTGATTGTTTAGACTTTGTTTTAATGTCTTTAAAGTTCAGAGCCAGATTTTTTTCACTTAGCTTTTAGCAACTATATAATACCTTTTAGAATGAAGTTTATGTTTGTCTTTTTTTCCCCCCTTGATTTTACTGTCTTTGTTTCTCTTTTCTGCCTGATATTTTTAAAAATACAAATTTTTTTTTTAAATACAAAAAATTGTATTTTTATGGTATGTCTTTAGGTTGTTTTTTTTTTTAGTCACTCAGTGGTGTCCAACTCTTTGTGACTCCCATGGACCGTAGCCCACCAGACTCTTCTGTCCATGAGATTCTACAGGCAAGAATTCTAGAGTGGATTGCCATTTCCTTCTCCAGGGGTCTTCTCAATCCAGGGATCAAACCCATCTCCTGCTTGGCAGGTGGATTCTTTACCACTGAGACACCTCGGAAACAATGTCTTTAGGTACACCACCTCATATCCTTTTCAGTAAAAGAGTAGGATTATTAAGTTAAGTGATTTTAATTAACTAATTACAAATTTGGGCAAAGTCACACAGGTAGGAAATGGAAAGTCTCGATATTAATATGATTAATTGCAAAATACTCACTCTTCCCAGTGTACCTTGCTGCCTTGTGGAATCCAAATTAAAAGAAAAAAGAAAAAAACCTAGAGTGCTTTGAAGCATTTGCAGTTGTTGTAGGACAAGAATGCAATCTATTTTGAGCAAAGAGAACTGGGTTATATCCTATTTCTGTATTGAGCTGAACTGGCAAGTCATTTTCAGTCTATGGGATTAAGTTCAACACTGTATTAAATTAATGGAAATGCCCCTCCTATTCAGAGCAGACACCAATCATTGGTATCAGAGAGGGGCATCTTAGGAGGAGCATTGTTTTCTTGCTAACTGCGGGCATCGGGCAGCATCCTACAGCCTTTCATGTTAATTGCCCTGCAGAGCCTGGGAATGCTCCAGCCAGTCCAGACCCCACAAACATCTCTTCATCCACTCCTGTTACAATGCCATGTTGCTGCTTTTCTTCATAGAAGGCAGCGAACTGTCAGACCTCTATCTCTTAGTGGTTTTTGAAGTTTTGAGAGAAGTGACAGTCTGCCTAAGTTTATACTTCTAAAGCGAGGAAGAGAGGAAAGAGAGTTTTTCTAAGAGAAAACTCAGCAGGTCCTATTTTTATGAATTATGTTGTGTAGTCGCTAAGTCATGTCTAACTCTTTGTGACCCCATGGCCTGTAGCCCACCAGGCTCCTCTGTCCATGGGATTCTCCAGGCAAGAATACTGGAGTGGGTTGCCATTTCCTTCTCCGAGGGGTCTTCCCAACCCAGGGATCAAAACTGCACCTCCTGCATTAGCAGGCGGATTCTTTATCACTGAGCCACCAGGGAAGCCCTTATGAATTGTTAGAAAGTCTGATTTTCACGTTCATAATATGCATTAATTTTTTTATTCTTTATGATAAATATCCCTGTTTCATAGCAATCTTGATATTGTATGCCAGGTGTCTTTGTTTTGCCAAAGGGTGACAGCTATCCCACGTTACTGAGAACTTGAGAAGCAGATGCTCTTTAAGGCTGTTCCTGGTCAGACCTCAGTGTGGGGTGAGGGGCTGGTGCTGAAGGGGGCCTCGAAGAAGTCCTCGAAGGAGAAACACAGATCAGTGGTACAGCCCTGCACTAGACAAGGCAGACCTACCACACCTGCCTCTTCCTGGGCTTGATGGGCATTGGAGGGAGGAGAGCATAGGTATGTTCCAGGGTGGTTCTGCGTGGGTGGAGCTGGGAGATCCCTTCCCGAGGGGCTGAGCCCACTTCATACAGTGAGAATGGGACCCCCTTCCCCTTTTCTCCTGCCCTTCTGCCCCTGGGGGCCTGCGTCTTCTCCTCTGTGGTCTGCATGGACCGCGTCCATCTCCTCTTGGTCTTGCAGCACTCTCACATCTGCTCCTTGTCTGCCAAGAAAATGATGCTCTGCCTTCTGCCTTTCTCTTCCCCGTCACAGGTTTCCTCTTTGTACCTTGTCTTTAGGTCTTCCCAGGTGGCTCTGTGGTAAAGAATCCACTTGCTAATGCAGGAGATGTAGTTTTGATCCCTGGGTCAGGAAGATCCCCTGGAGGAGGAAATGGCAACCCACTCCAGTATCCTTGCCTAGAGAATCCCATGGACAGAGGAGCCTGGGGGGCTACAGTCCGTGGGATCGCAGAGTCAGACACGACTTAGCAGCTGAATAACCACCGCCTTGTCTTTAGTTTCAGTGGGTTCTCAGAAGGATGAAAACCAAACCTTACTGTGGCTTTGGAGGGATAGGATCTTAACATTTTTTCTGTAATCACACCCACAAATGGTTTTGTTGCTACCTCTGGTACCAAGTTTAGAAAGTTCTTCAGTTTAAGACTATGTTTTCTTTCAGTACTTCTGTGAAATCCTTCTTACATTGAAATCTCAGTTATTGGAATTTCTAGAATGTGTTTTGGTGAGTGGAATGGTTTAGGGATCTAATTTTTGTCCAGATGGTTTGCCAATTGCTCTAGTATCCATTAAACAAGCCAACATTTTGAAGTATCACATTTATTAAATACTAAATTCTTATGTACCTTTGAGTCTGTGTCTGAACTTTGTTTCATTAGTCTGTTTTATCTACAGTGGTGCCCAACCTTCCATTGTTGTAATTTCAGAGTTCATTTTACTATCTGCAGGGCATGTTTCTCCCCACCCCGTCCCGTCACTCTTCCCACACTCCTCTGACCTGGTGTTGCTGGTGTTATGTTTACTGTTCCTTTCCTCAGGAACAAAGGTTTTCAGCACGGCCCCTTCTGAGTGGGGTTGCCTGGGGCCAGCCCATCTCTTGGCTCTCTTTTCTTTTGGCTGCACAAGGTCTTCACTGAGGCACACAGGATCTTCAGTCTTCTTTGAGGCATGCAGGGTCTTTTAGGTCTTTTAGGTTGCGGGGTGTGGGATCCCTATCCAGGGATCGAACTCAGGCCCCCTGTGGTGGGAGCATGATGTCTTAGCCACTGGACCACCAGGGAAGTCCCACATCTCCTATCTCTTCTGGGTAACATCGCAGTGGTAGGAGAAGGAGGCACACTTCTGTGTCACATGCACCCCATCTACCTCCACGTTTTGTCTCACTCTCTACCAGTTGAAAAACCCACATCCTCCCTGATTCTGTGAATGTTTTTGTGTAGTGACTTGGAGCCAAAAGAAAAATGGTTCCTCAGCCGGAATGGCCTTGCATCCATCCCTGCATCTCAGCGCCCTCCCATCTATGGCAGCCTCGCGCACCTCGGCACTGTGCCCTCGGGAGGGCGCAGATGGCCTTAGGCTCCTTGAGTTGAGTTCTTTTTCCACCCCACGTGCCAGCCAATCCCAGCGGTCCAGCACAGAAAGTTCCTGACCTCGTGTGCCTCTCCACTCAGGCAGAGCCTGGCAATTCCGGAAATACTTAATAACAGGCACACGGAAACACCGCAGCATCAGCGCGGCTCATGCCAGCCTGGGAAATGATTGCTTCTACCTCCTGGCAGGAAGGACGCCAGGAAACCTCTGCTTTGAGTCTGTGTGGGCTTGGCGCCTGTGTTGAGGAGCTAGAATTTCAATATCCAGAACTCACCTTCATTGATGATTTCGTAAACACACTGACAGCCACGTGAGAAACAGTCAACCCTGCACACATCTCTATCAGAAGACAATGAAAGCAGAAAATTACTTTCTCTATTTCTTTTTCCTTCTATATTTGCTATATTGGTCCCATCTTTCTTTTTTATTCTTCAAAAAAATTAAAAATTGGGACTTCCCTGGTGGTCCAGTGGTTAAGATTCTGAGCTTCCAATGCAGGAGTCATGGATTAGATCCCTGGTGGGGGAACTAAAATTCCACATACCTCACAGCACAGCCAAAAAGTAAAAAAAAAAAAAAAATCTATTAACTATTTCTGTGGAAGGTACTTGATTGAAACTCTCTTCTGGTGCTATCTATGAGAAAATTAAATGCAGGTCTCATATGTAATTTAAAATTTCTAGTAGCCCCAGTAAAAAGCTTTAACCCAGGTGAAATTAATTTTAGCATAATTAACTCAGTGTAGCCAAGGTAAAGTATCAGATCAGATCAGTCGCTCAGTCGTGTCCGACTCTTTGCGACCCCATGAATCGCAGCACGCCGGGCCTCCCGGTCCATCACCAACTCCCGGAGTTCACTTAGACTCACATCCATCGAGTCAGTGATGCCATCCAGCCATCTCATCCTCTGTCGTCCCCTTCTCCTCTTGCCCCCAAAGTATCAGCATGTAGTAAATACTTAAAAAAATGAGATACTTTTTAACATTCTCCTTTCCCTTTGACATTTGCTGTGTACTTTACACTTACAGCACATCTCAGTGTGGGCCAGCCACGTTTCAAACACTCAACAGCCACATGAGACCATCTTCTAAATGTAGGGTTATCTTTGTTCTTGTACTGCAAATAACCATTTCTAGGAGTTCTTAGGGCTTCCCTGGTGGCTCAGTGGTTAAGAGTCTACCTGCCAATGCAGGAGACTTGAGTTCAATCCCTGGGTCGTGAAGATGCCCTGGAGAAGGAAACGGCAACCCACTCCTGTATTCTTTCCTGGGAAATTCCAAGGACAGAGGAGCCTGGCAGGCTATAGTCCATAGGGTCGCAAAAAGTCAGACACGAGTGAGTGACTAAACTACAACAAGGAGTTCTCTAGAACCACCGGGAAAGTTTTTCAAATGTGCATTCCTGTCTGGACCCTCATTAGGATCTGGTATGGTAAAAATCTGCGTGTGAGCCTGGGCATGTGTGTTTTGAAAAAGGTACATAGGTGATTCTGACAGTCACGTTTTTTTATTTTGACCTCGTAATGCAGCATGCAGGATCCTAGTTCCCCAACTGGACCACCAGGGAAGTCCCCTGACAAGTTCCTTTAATTAAAAACCACTGAGCTAGTCCAGTTTCTTCATTTTACCTATGACTAAGCACAGCCAGTGCGTCCAGCTTTCCCATGTAGGGGTACATTCACACCTGAGTCTTCCGATAACAAACTTGGCATCCTTACTGTACCCTGCTTCTCACTATTGTTAACATATGTGTAAGTGAAGTGAAGTCACTCAGTCGTGTCCTACTCTTTGTGACCCCATGGACTGTAGCCTACAGTGCTCCTCTGCCAGGCAAGAGTACTGGAGTGGGTTGCCATTTCCTTCTCCAGAGGATCTTCCCAACCCAGGGATCGAACCTGGGTCTCCCACATTGTAGGCCAGATGCTTTACCATCTGAGCCACCAGAGAAGGTCCTACATATGTGTAAGGAAGCATACTAATATTGTATGTAGATCTTCAATAACAACAAAGGGATTGGCAGCAAAAATGACTTTCAGGTTACTCTTTTGATTGCCAGGAAATTAAATGTACACATACTGGTATGTGTTCCAGCTCACATTCACATGCACATGCAAACACACACACACACACACACACACACACACACACAGTCTACGTGCTCTTGTTAATGCGAGTTTCATTGTGATGGACGTGACTAGGTCAATTTTATATGAACTTCCATTCCCTTGATGCTTTTAGACATTAGCATTTGTTTGCAGCATCATGAATTGCTCGTTTGAAACTGCTTTGTAAAAGTCTGTATCAAAATTGCAGTCCATTGAAATTATTTTAATGTATTTCTGGTCATCATGACCTAATATAAAAGTTCGTCAGCCTCTCAGTTTTCAAAGAGTGAAAAACATATTTAGCTCAAGGTTTTCTGGTGAAATTTCCATATCCTGTAACCAGCGACAGAACGGACCCGTGATTTTATGCAGTTCTCTGCCAGTGAGTCACATGGCTTCTTTTCTTTCTCTCAGAGCTGACAAGAGCAGCCCATGTCCTACATGGGGAGATAATAAACCTCAGGTCATCCAGAGGTAACGCCAGGATTGTTTTAGATGAGTCAAAAATATGGAGCAAACTATTTGCCAAAAAGCAAACTTAGTGTTAAAACGACTGAAGCAACTTATCAGGAGCAGTGTTAAAAAAAAAAAAAAAAAACACTAATTCAGTATGACATGATTAAACTTACCAGATTATCTGACAGTTTTATTTAAGGTAAGTGACTGTAATTATTAAATATTTTCCTAGTTCTTTAATTCACATTCTTATTAAAAATCAGTTTGTCCGGGCTCCTCTTGGTGGCCCATTGATTTAAGACTCTGAGCTCCCAATGCAGGGCCTGTCAGTTTGATCCCTGGTCAAAAAACTATTAATCAAGATCCCATATGCCTTGTGGCAGGGCCAAAAAAATAAAACATTTTTTTTAATTTAAAAAGATAGTGCTAGTTGAAAAAAAAAAAAGCCCAGTATATGCTCACCTACAGAAATATCAAGTAATTAACAAGGCCTATGAAATACAGTATTGGTATTCATTGCACCCTACAAGTTCTGGACTGTTTAAACAGCCTCTTAACAGTAATTAGGCAGGTTTTATGGCTCCTAGTTGAAAGAGGCTTGAGTCTAGATTATCTTGACTGTCTTTTAAAAAAAACAGAACCTTTTTAAAGCAACACTTTTAGGTTCACAACAAAGTTGAGAGGAAAGTACAGATTTTTAGTGTGCCCTCTGGCCCTTCACACGCATAGCTCCCCCCATTATCAACATCCCCCGCCAGATGGTACATTATTTGTAACTGAGGAACCTACTCCCGACACGTCATCACCCACAAGTTCGTAGTTCCCTTTAGGGTTCACTCTTGGTGTGGTGTGCGCTTTGGGTTTGCACAGATGCATGATGGCATGTGTCCATCATCACAGCATCACACAGCTGTTTCTGCTGCTCTCAAAGTCCTCTCTGCTCCACTTGTTCATCCCCTCGGCCCTTAGCAGCCGCCAATCGCTATACAGTCTCCGTAGTTTTGCCTCTGTGTGTGTGTATACCAGTTGCTCAGTCATGTCCTACTCTTTTCGACCCCCATGGACTGTATGTAACCCTCCAGGCTCTTCTGTCCATGGAATTCTTCAGGCAGAAATACTGGAGTGAGTTGTCATTTCCTTCTCTGGGGATCTTCCTGACCCAGGGATCAAACGTGGTTCTCCTGCATTGCAGGCCGATTCTTTTACAATTTGAGCCACCAGAGAAGCCTTAGTTTTGCCTCTAACTGTTTACAAATGAAAAATTCCGACCGAGACATGAAGAGATCAAGGTCTCCAGGTCACCCAGGGACTCCTCCTGGTGGGCCCCCATCCTCTGACTTGCCTCACTTTTTCCTTGGTATGATGACATTCTCTTGCTGGAATGCCCTCACCTATGAATATGTGCTGCTTTGCTGTGACAGAAAGATTAAAAGCATTTTGAGGCCTGACTGCTGGACTCTGGACTCACATACACAATGGAGTACAGGCGAGCAGCACAGCTTTAGCGTTTCTGAGTTCTGTCTGTCTGTCTACTATTGGGTGTTAGAGAGCAATTATTTCTCCACAAGTAGATTTCTTAGGACTGACTACAATAGCCAGGTTTTTAAAATATCTTTTATGGAAAATACTGAGAACTGGAACCACAACCCTGTTTTCCCTTTTAACATACTTGATCACTTCAGGGAAAATTCCACTTTGTGAAACTAAGTATAATAAATAATGCAGTGGGTTGTATATGAATAGAGTTTGTGTTGCTCTTAAACGACTTTTACTGTATTGAATATCTGAGAAAAATATATGTATTCGTTAGTAAGTTTAAGTTGACCAAATGATAAACAGAAGACTCCTTATTTGAAATTATCTGATGTATTTTCAGTATCCAAGATCCTTTTTTCTATTTCTCTATTTACAGTCTCTGCCTATCTGGTAGCATTTGTCTTTCTGTGCTGGAAAGTTTTATTGCACAATTAAAATGATACCCCTGATGCTGAACTCTGTGTGTGTTCAGGTAGCCTCAATGAAGAGCTGCTTCCTGTACCTGGGGGTTTGTTGCTGCTGCTGCTAAGTCGTGTCGGACTCTGTGCGACCCCATAGACGGCAGCCCACCAGGCTCCCCCATCCCTGGGATTCTCCAAGCAAGAACACTGGAGTGGGTTGCCATTTCCTTCTCCAATGCATGAAAGTGAAAAGTGAAATTGAAGTCGCTCAGTCGTGTCCGACTCTTAGCGACCCCATGGACTGCAGCCCACCAGGCTCCTCCGTCCATGGGATTTTCAACCAATGCCATTTGAGAACGTTAAGAAGTGGGCTGGAAGCCAATGAGAACAACAATGACAGAAAATCAGCGGCGTGGCGATGTTTGCAAAGCTGGTCAGGCAATGAGCAGTAGTCTCTGATACAAAGGAACTGTGATGGACAAATAGGAATGATCACCATTGTCTTAGAAGAGTCTCAGGTTGATATTTTTATTACATACTGTCAGGAAGATCCCCTGGGGGAGGAAATGGCAACCCATTACAGTATTCTTGCCTGGAGAAACCCATAGACAGAGGATCCTGGTGGGCTGCAGTCCACGGGGTTGCAAAGAGTCAGACATGACTGAAGCGACTTAGCACGCACATACTTTGCAATCATTAAAGGACACTCTTTGCACATATTCTGAAAACTATGATCTGATAACTATATGGCAGTTATTTCTTAGTAATTTTTGAAGGTCTTCCAAACCAAAAACCTTGTAATTAAATCCACTCTTATGAAAATAAAAATTAAGTTAAAAATACAACTGTTCCAATAAATATTAAAGCACTGACATATAGCACATCAAATCTAGTTTTTTATCAACTTTAGTTTTAAAAAGTCTTCCATCTCCATAATGAATTATGTAACGGCCTTTCCTTTAATTACTAAGAACAGGTCTTCATAATTCTTTGTAGAGGTTTGATGTTAGAGTAAGGGATTTAGGTGAGTTTAAATGGATTCTTCCACTATGTGTCATTGAGATGTTGATTCCTGCTCTTTGCTAATGTTTTCACTTTATAAAGTTAGTTCAGGGGCTTCCTATGGCTCCTGGCAAATTTGGTAAACCCCAAACAATCTCCTGTTCACAGAAAGATCAAGAGGCTTCTGGAAATAACACAACCCATCATTACTGATATTTTCTTGCAAGAAATACCTAACGTGATCATTAGACTGTGTCCTCTAACCTGGTGTTTTAAAAGAAGTTCAAGTGTTGTTCCTGTAAACAATAAAGTTCAATTCAAAATGCAGAAGAAGTACCAAGCTCCCGAAAAACTCCAAAAGTGTCCATGTTGTGACGGGTATTTCAGCCCTTGGATTTTGATCGCCTAAGAAGTTTTATCCTGAGAAGTCATCAGTGTGTGTTTTGACCCAGATCACTGTGTTAGGCGGCAGTGACTTCAGGCCTCTTATCCCTGAGCAGCCTCCCCCGGACACAGAGTGTGTTCCAGGAGGGAGGGCAGGATGTCTGCAGGGGACTGAGAGCACTGAGGAAACACCAGAGTGTAAGAAATCCTCAAAGGGAAAGAGCGGGCAGACGCAGGCGCACCCTGAAAAGGAGAACGCTGGCTCCCGGCGCACGTTTTTGTGTGCTTTCAATAGAGGCCTTCAGCCAGGGATCCCGGTTCTCGGCCTCATGGAGTCGAGTTACCCTCCTGGGCAGCCGAGGGTTTGCAGCCACCTGCGTGGGTCAGGCCTCACCTGTTGCCTTTGCCTTCCGCCTCGCTCCCAAACTCGCATCTCGGCTGATCGTTTTCATTCTCTTCCTTCAGCCCCAATTATTGCCCGACAGTTTCCAGAGCGTTACTTCACAGCTCTCCGTATCAGAGCCGCGCCGCGCCAGCCCATCCTGGCCCCCAGCCTGCAGCTGAGCTTCAGGAACTCTCTCTGCCTGGGCTGTGGCCACGTGCCAGACCAGGGAGCCAAGTTGTGGTTTGGACCCTGCGCCCGCGCCCTCTGTAACCTGATCATTACTGCCTGCAGCTCCCTTCTCTTCCTACCTGCCCCCAGAGCCTCCGCTCCTCGCTCCTCGAAGGCGGGTACTGGGACTCTCTGTTATCTCCCGGGAACACAGTGGGCAGACAAAGGAAGTTAGTTGAAGTTGCAAATCCAGCTGTCCAAGAGGTTCTGAATTAGCCCCCTCACATTTTTGTCTCTTTTTTTTTAAGATTTTTTTTTTTTGGATGTAGACCATTTTTAAAGTCTCTATTGAATTTATTACAATATTGCATCTACTTTATGTTTTGGTTTTTTAACCATGGGGCATGTGGAATCTAAGCTTCCCTACTAGAGATCCAACCTGCACCCCCCTCAAGTCCTAACCACTGAACTGCCAGGGAAGTACCCGTTTTTCTCTTTTTAAATGCACTTGAGTCCTAGAGGGACTAGTTAAGTAAGGATCAGAGCTGCTAGCTGGGCAGCGGCCCACTGCTCATCCCAACACCTGAGATGATGTCCTGGATATGGGGAATCTTTTCAAGGAGTGATCTGATAGTCCCGGGGGCGCTTGGCACCTGGGCTTCTAAAGAAAGTTCTAGAGCTGACCCAAAGGCTGGATCACAGTTCCAGCAGCAGTGACGTTGCCATTTTTCTCTAGCTGTAAAACCAGTAATTTTGTATTTAAAACAGCAAGCAAGACAAACAACCATAAATAAATAAAGGCTTGTATGTGAATCTCATTGGAAAAGACCCGGATGCTGGGAAAGATTGACAGCAGGAGGAGAATGGGGCAGCAGAGTATGAGATGGTTGGATGGCATCACCAACTCAATGGACATGAGTCTGAGCAAACTCCGGGAGATAGTGAAAGACAGGGAAGGGGTCACCAAGAGTCAGACACGAGACTTAACAACTGGACAGCAACAACAACGTGCATCGTTCTCTCTAAACAGTCATACAAAGGCGAAAAATTAAAACGTACCGAAGTCTTTGTTCTATGAGAAGAATAAGATTACATGAAAATGAAGTTGATATGAAAAATTCAGTAATTAGGGTCCTGTAAGTATAGAAAATCTCACAGTGCTTTAGGTTTAGTCGTCATTGAGAGGATGGCAACCTGGAGACTTCTTCAGGCAGGTGGTGCAGTAAAACCACCTATTTGAATTAACCAGGAAGCTCTGTGGGATCGCACAGAGTCGGATACAACTGAAGCGACCTAGCAGTAGCAGCAGGAAGCTCATTTCTCTAGTTAGTGAAATGTTAGAATTATAGCATCCTTTAAGAACTACAACTCTCTTTGTCAGTTATTTCGACACTGTTGTTTCGACTACATTTTCCCAAACATTCGGTTCTTTGGAACCGGCTTAGTGGTTACTGGCAGGAAAGGCCACATGCTGTTTCCATGTCAGCTGGTTCCGAGCACTCACTCTCCCCTCCATTAATGTTTTTCCAAGCACTGATTTACTCTTGCAGACACTTTCCTCATAAAAAGTGCCAGGGTGGATGTAAACCTTGTAACCAGTCAAGAGGTCCACATCTAGACCAGTGAAATGTTTCACAGATCCGTGTGTGTGTGCTTAGTCGTTCCAGCTCTGTGTGACCCCACGGACTGTAGCCCGCCAGGCTTTTCTGTCCATGGGGATTCCCCAGGGAGCAAACCCATGTCTCCTCCATCTCCTGCATTGCAGGAGGATTCTTTACCACCAAGCCACTGGAAAAGCCCTCATACATCCTACTTTAGTCGAAAGATACCATTTTTATTTCATGTGGCATCAGTCCATTAATTTGCCCTACTTATAATTAGTAACTAACACCTTTAAGAATGTAATGTTGAGGTGAAAAGCATGTTTTACTTTGTGCATTGAAAAAATTTTTTAATGTATTTTTAATTAGTTTATATTTTATTTTTTAATATTACAGTTTTATTTGTGTGTGTGTGTGTGTGTGTGTGTGTGTGTGTGTGTGTTTTGGCCATGCCAGACCCCATGGGGGATCTTAGTTCCCTGACCAAGAGAACCCCCTGCAGTGGGAGCACAGAATCTCAGTCACTAGACCACAGGGAAGTCCCTGTTTTGTGCATTTTAAAATAGTTTTCCAGAAAAGAAACTCAAAATTCCCTTGCACAGCCTTCTTATTTGAGGTGGATTTAATATGTACGTTGGCCAAAGACTCAGATGTCAGAGTCATTTACATTTCTTCACTTTAAGTGATCTGAGGGGGTGGTTTTGCTGTTGTATTTTTCCTTAAACCTTCATGCCCATATTTATCCTAGGTACTTAATGATATACAGTGAGAATGGAACTTAATAGCCATCATAAATTAGATTTGCAGATTTGGGGAGACACAGATATTCTTCAGCCTGACCTCACTCTGACAGTCTTCAAGGATCAAGCTGATCAGTTTGCCAGCTTGCTTATGGAAGACTGTCCCCACTGACAGAGGCTCCATCTTAAAGGGAAAAAAATGCTAACAGTGCTGACAGTTGTTTATAAAATACCATCATAAAGCCATCAGGCTCCACAGAGTTCTCTGATTAAATTTCATAATAACCTTAATTTATCTGACTGAATCACTTCATTAAATTTTCTCCTGGCTTCTCAAGACAGGGTAGGAAAACAGATTAAATTCCGATACTTTATGCTATTCACTGGGCCTGGTGAAATCTCTTAAGAAGTTTAAATGATAATGAAGACAGATAGTTTACCCTCAAATCTTCACAGAGATGTTTTCTGTAGATTAGAAGTCATTTCATTTGTGAATGAAAAATGGCTTCTGATATATATATATATCAGAAAAAGAAACTTATTCAACTGCTCCAGGCTTAGAAGAGATTGTTGGCGTTTGGGATTAGTTGAGAAGTTCCATTCCAAGTACTTTCTAATTGAATAAATGTGAGAAGTTTTTTTGAAAGCTAAAAAGCTTTATCTTAAATGTGAGAGCATTCTTTTAATTATGGAGAACAAGATTGTATCACATTTACCTAAAATTCTCTGTAAATATTTTGTTTCCTTTGCTATAGAAACAACACCCAACCATGGCTGTTGTGAAGTGTGTGTGCGTGTGTGTGTGTGTGTGTTGTGTATTGTGCATGTCTGTTTTTTAATGGAGGGCTGTTTGAAGGACATTCTGTACACATACTCTAAAAGACAGCAAGTCTGACAAGTTTCTCAACCACTTAGATTTCCTGTTTACATTTATTTTGAGCATTACTGTTCACATTGTGTGTGTTGTAGGATTGATAATATGCCGTGTAAATAATAATAGTGAAATAAAAATGTATGCTAAGAGTTAATTGTAATCATTAAAATAGTTTTAGTTGAGAGTGAAAAGCGTATCTTACTTTTGGAATCGCCCAGTGCTCCCGTCCCTCCATCCATCCGTCCATCCGCTCATTCATTCATTCTGTTCTATCAGCACTCACTGACCCCTGCTCTTTCCACTCACTGACCCCTGCTCTTTCCAACCCTTTAGTAGGTGCTCTGTATGCAAAGGTGAATGAGCCATGGGCCCGGCTCTTAAGTAGCCAGCAGCTTGTAGGTGCCTGGTCATTTCGGTGATTCTCTTTCTTTTCATCAACATTTGTCTTCCTGAAGATCTACTAGGTACTAGGGTACAGCAGTGAAAAGACAGGAATAATCTCTTCCTTTATGAAGTTAATCTCCAGTCCAGTAATAAAAGTCAACACGAACAAAACAGAAGCAATAAATATGGAGCTGAACTTGTCAAACGGAGTAGATCTAGCAATCATTTAGTACACAGACCTGATCCTTTCTTTGGTGAGAAGCTAATTAATAAATGAGATGAAAGGTTAAAAAAAAAAGACTATTTTTTAGAGCTGTTATAGGTTCACAGCAAAGTCGAGGGAATGATATAGAGATTTCTCATATATCCCCTGACCCCCTGCACACACATAGTCTCTCCCATTATCAGCATCTCTCAGCAGACTGGTATACCTGTTATAACTGATGAATCTACAGTGATATATACCAGTCACCGAAAATCCATAGTTTATATTAGGGTTCCCTCTTGGTGGTGTACATTCCATGAATTTGGACATATGTATGACTACCATTATAGACACATACAGATTTTCACTCTCCTAAGAATCCTTCGTGCTCCACTTAGTCACCCCTTTATTCCCTTTAGCTCCTGATATTTTTACTGTCTTCACAGTTTCATCTTCTCCAGAATGTCACATCTGGAGGTGACATTCATAGGTGTCATTCATAGGTGACATTCATAAGGTGGATTCATAGCCTTTTCAGAGTAGTTTCTTTCACTTAAGAAGTGACTGACTTCTTTGCAACCCCATGGACTGTAGTCCACCAGGCTCCTCTGTCTGTGAAATTCTCCAGGCAAGAATACTAGAGTGGGTTGCCATTCCCTTCTCCAGGAAATCTTCCTGACCCATGGATTGAACACAGGTCTTCTGCATTGCACGTGGAATCTTTACTGTCTCAGCTGCCAGGGAAGCCCTTCTTTCGCTTGTGTGTGTGTGTGTGTGTGTGTGTGTGTGTGAGTCACTCAGTCGTGTCTGATGCTTTGCGATCCCATGTACTACATATTTAATGTCAAGTCAAGAAATGGCTTGACAGCTCATTTCTTTTTAGCCCTGCATAAGAGTCCATTGTTTAGTTGTATCACAATATATTCATCCATTCATCTACTGGAGGACATCTTGGTTGCTTTCAAATTTCAAATTACAGCAGTTGTGAATAAAACTGCTGTAATTATCCATGTGCAGGTTTTTGTGTGACCATAACTTCTCAGGTCCTAGGTAACTGCCAAGGAGTGTGGTTGCTGGACTGTATGGTAGGAGTATGTTTAGATTGCTAAGAAGGTGCCTGACTGTCTTCCAGATGCTACACGATTCTGCACTCCCACCAGCAGAGAACGAGCATTCCTGTGGCCCCACCTCCTCTCCAGTACTTGGTGGTGTCAGCGTGCTGGGCTCTGGTCATTCTCATAGCCCTGTCGTGGTGTCTCTCTCGTGGTTTAAATGGGTGTTTCCCTGACGACACCCTCTTTGGTGAGATGCCTGTTAAGGTCTTAGGCCCACTTTTTTAAATTAGGGGAGCATTAGCTTCCCAGGTAGCCCTAGTGGTAAAGAATCTGCCTGCCAATGCAGGAGACACAGGAGACCCGGGTTTTTTGATCCCTGGGTTGGGAAGGTCCCCTGGAGGAGAGCATGACAACCACTCCAGTATTCTTGCCTGGAGAATCCCATGGACAGAGGAGCCTGGATGGCTATGGTCCGTAGGCTTGTAAACAGTCAGACACAACTAAGTTACTTGGCATACACACACACATTTTTTAAAGAAACTAATTGGAGTTGTGGAATCACCTACAGAGATAACAAAACCAGATTCTAAAAGTGCGATTTCTAGACTCAGTCTTGGAAGATTCTTAGCGTTTAACTTATTGACAACTCTACTATTTCAAATAACCTCAGATATGCAGATGACACCACCCTTATGGCAGAAAGTGAAGAAGAACCTCTTGATGAAAGTGAAAAAGCTTGTTGATGAAAGTGAAAGAGGAGAGTGAAAAAGTGAATGTTGGCTTAAAGCTCAACATTCAGAAAACGAAGATCATGACATCTGGTCCTGTCACTTCATGGGAAATAGATGGGGAAACAGCGTCAGACTTTATTTTTGGGGGCTCCAAAATCATGGCAGATGGTGATTGCAGC
>NW_011494715.1:1688002-1690892 GCF_000754665.1 Bison bison bison
AAGAAAGCTGAGCACCAAAGAATTGATGCTTTTGAACTGTGGTGTTGGAGAAGACTCTTGAGAGTCCCTTGGCCTGCAAGGAGATCCAACCAGTCCATTCTGAAGGAGATCAGTCCTGGGTGTTCTTTGGAAGGAATGATGCTAAAGTTGAAACTCCAGTACTTTGGCCACCTCATGCGAAGAGGTGACTCATTTGAAAAGACTCTGATGCTTGGAGGGATTGGGGGCAGGAGGAGAAGGGGACGACACAGGATGAGATGGTTGGCCGGCATCACCGACTCAATGGACATGAGTTTGAGTGAACTCCTGGAGTTGGTGATGGACAGGGAGGCCTGGCGTGCTGCAATTCATGTGGTTGCAAAGAGTTGGACACGACTGAGCGACTGAACTGAACTGAACTGAACTATTAAATGGTTGTTCAGTTAACTATTGAAACTTCATCTGGAAAGGGTAAAAGTCAGATACCAGTTTTAAAATCCAGATCTGACTCAGATGTTGGCAAGTGCGGCTGTTGTACCAGACTTTCTTGTATAGGCAAGGACATTAACTAACTGCACTTATCTCAGTGTCATGCCATTCAGGTTTATTCGACTTCCCCCACTCTTCCCCTACTACTGTTCAGAGAGGTTGATCCAGTGAGAGATACACCTGAACTGTAGCAGGAGTCAAAGAGGCAGACTCTTTGTTTTCCTCAGGCCGTGCTCTGTAAAGGGAGCACACTTAGTTTTGTTGGTGGTGGTTTTTATTTCTACCCAGTCACAAACCAGTATTTCTATGCCATACAGTGAAAGTGAATTAACAGAAAAATGGAAATTTATCAAAACGTATTAAAAAAAACATACACAGGGACATCCCTGGCGGTCCAGTGGTTGAGACTCTGCCTTCCAATCCAGGGGGTGTGGATTCCATCCCTGGTCAGGGAGCTGAGATCCCACATGCCTCCTGGCCAGAAAATCAGAACATAAAACAGAAACAATATTGTAACAAATTAAAAAAAAAATCTTAAAAAACATACACAGTTCAAACCTGTATAAGATTTGGAAGACATACTATTAAGCTATCAAATTGCTTTAAAGTTTCTAAATACTGCCTCTTAATCTTCTGTACTCCCCTTCTGTGGGTCTGCCCACCAGCACAGGCTCAGCAGTCACATAAACGTCTGGTGTGTTTCATAGAGAACTCGACATCGGCTTTGTGATCTGTACCCGCTATGTCCACTTGGTACGGATTTGTTTTAAAATCACCTAATTTTCAAAGTTGTGCATATGAAGCAGTGAAAACTTTCACATTCAAAACACCTCTTTAGGAACTGTGAACCTTGCCTCCCTCTCCTGACCTGTCACATCTACTTCTCTGTAGAGTCCCTTCATTTGATGCTCTTGACAGCTCTGTGAAGTCAGACTCCTTCTACCGTCCCTGTTTACCAGTGAGCTGACTCAATTTACCTGAGACTATTTGAGCTTACCAAGTGGCTCAGTGGTAAAGAATCTGCGTGTGATGCAGGAGACTCGGTTTCAATCCCTGGGTTGGGAAGATCCCCTGGAGAAGGAAATGGCAACCCACTCCAGTATTGCTGCCTGGAGAATTCCATGGACAGAGGAGCCTCATGGACTATAGTCTATGGAGTCCCAGAGGGTCAGACACAACTTAGCAATTAAACAACAACATATAGCTAGTTAGGGGAAGACGTGGACTAGAAACTGTAATTCCCGTCTCCTATTTTAGAGCTGAGACTATCCACCTTCTATCACTGAGGTCCAATGTTTTACATAAAATCACTACTAAGGTCAAAGCAGCAGACTACATTTCTGATTCTGGATCTTTTGGGGGCAATAACAGTATAATTTTCTTCACAGTGAGATTCTTCCTTTAAAAAAAAAAAAAGAACCCCGTCCTAGTTAGTGTCAGCACTTCTCTAAATCAGTTCCAGGAACCACTTGTACTGTGATGGAGCTTCCTAAGGATAAGCAGTCCTCTCATTTTAACAAGATGAGCCCTTTGAAAGCTGCCTAATGAGTGAGTTTCACAATTTTGAACTTGATACTGACTCTAATCATCAAGAAGTCATGCAGTAGCCCTTCCCACCTCTTTTAATACGGTATACTGCCTTGCTCTAACCCTTGTTAAGTGTTCAATAAATTTGATGAATAAATAATAGTAGTTTTTTTAGTATAGTAAGATTTCTAAGCTTGAATTACATGAGTAGTTAAACTTTGATCTAAGAGAAGCAGATGATACCAATTCTTACATAAAACAACTCTGTGACCAAGAGTAAGGTATTCAACAGTAAAAACATTAAATTAAAAAATTGCACAGTGCATTATGTGGGATATATTTTCTCTGGCAATTCCTTTACTTCCCTTTTGCAGTAAAACTAACTCCCATAAATGAGGTCCCTAGTCCAAAATTTGTCAAACCTCAGAATCATTTTTAAAACTTAAAAAAATTTTTTTTCTCTTAAATTTTTTATAATGAAAATTGTCTTCAAATACACAAGAAGTTAGGGGCTTCCCTGGCTGGAATCAAGATTGCCGAGAGACATATCAATAACCTCAGATATGCAGATGACACCACCCTTACGGCAGAAAGTGAAGAGGAACTAAAAAGCCTCTTGATGAAAGTGAAAGAGGAGAGGGGAAAAAGTTGGCTTAAAGCTCAACATTCAGAAAACTAAGATCATGGCATCTGGTCCCATCACTTCATGGCAAACAGATGAGGAAAGAGTGGCAGACTTTTATTTTCTTGGGCTCCAAAATCACTGCAAATGGTGATTGCCAGCCATGAAATTAAAAGACGCTTACTCCTTGGAAGGAAAGTTATGACCAACCTAGACAGCATATTAAAAAGCAGAGACATTACTTTGTCAACAAAGGTCTGTCTAGTCAAGGCT
>NW_011494715.1:1691030-1692688 GCF_000754665.1 Bison bison bison
GTTGGATGGCATCACTGACTCAATGGACATGAGTTTGGGTGGACTCTGGGAGTTGGTGATGGACAGGGAGGTCTGGCGTGCTGCAGTTCATGGGGTCTCAAAGAGTCAGACAGGACTGAGTGACTGAACTGAACTGAACTGATAGCTCAGCTGGTAAGGAATCTGCCTGCAATGCAGGAGACACATGAGACGTAGGACATGGGTTCAATCCCTGGGTCTGAAAGATCCTCTGGAGTAGGGCATGGCAACCCACTCCAGTATAGATAATCCCATGGACAGAGGAGCCTGGCAGGCTGTAGTCCAAAGGGTTGCAAAGTGTCAGACATGACTGAGTGACTAAGGATGCATGCATACAAGAAGTTGAAATAGTACAGTCAACATCCATCCCTGTGAACACCTCTTAGATCAACAGTTAATAACAGACTCACTTTCTCCCCAACCCTCTCCTCCACTTCCCTCTGTGTGAATAGACCTCCTCTCTGTGTGTCTCAGCCTGATTTAATTTAGGTAAAGCCTCATTGGTAAGAATGCTTCTTCATTGTCATGTGTGCTTCAGATCATGGCACATTAGGAGGCAGACGATGCCAGATCGTCCCGTTATTAACGGTGTTATGTGATCGCTTGTTCATGGTAGGAGCTGCCAGTTAGATGCAGGAGTGATGCTGGGTACCATGTGCATGTCCCCCAGCAGCTGGTCCTCATCTAAGGGCTTCAACATCCTTCAGCCCCTGCCAAGATCCAGTGTTTCCTCCTCAGACCCAGCTGATGTTCTTCTGTGAAGCAGACCATTCCCCCATCCTCTGAGGTTTGTCTACAGCTCCTTCTGAAAAGCCAGGGTAAATGCTTAATGCTTTCTCTTTAATTACCGTGTCTGGAATAGCTCTCACTAAATCAGACTTTCCCACCATTTTTTCAGTTCCACTGTCCTCTCTGTCAAAAGCCAGTTGATTCACCTTATAATTTCCTGCCTCAGACCCAGAATCAGCCATTTATCCAATGGGACCTGGTTCCTTTTCTTGAAAGATGATATTTATTTATCTATTTATTATTATTATTATTTTTTGGCCATGCTGCACGGCAGAAGGAATCCTAGTTCCCGGACCTCGTTCCCTGTATTGGAAGCTCAGAGTCCTAACCGCTGGACTGCCAGGGAAGGTATACTATTTAGAAGTAAAGAGCTGACATCAGACACACAAATTCCACTTTTATGTCATTGCTTCTAGGTCCTTTCAGTATTAAGAACAAAGCAACATGTGGACTTCTTTTAATCATGTGTTCATACTAGTACTCCGATTTAAATTTAACTAACTTTCTGAACACTTTTATGTCTCTTATTTTGAAAGTCTTGGTTCTTATTAATATATTTGCTTACCTCTTTCATATATACATATGTTTGAAATTACACTATCTGTGTTACTATTAAGAATGAAACCCTGAAGAGGTTGAGATTTTCTTTGCAGTTCTTTTTTGTACCTGGGGAGTTTTTAAAAGTAGAAATTGCTATACTCCCCAGATCTATTAAGTCAGAGTCTTAGGAGTTATTAGTAGCTTGTAGGTTTGTGTTTTACAAATAAATTCATGCTGTCTCACCCTGGTCAGTCTCAGGATTTCTGGAAGGTAGGAGATCTGTTTGCTTTGGGTAATAACCGCCCCCCCCA
>NW_011494715.1:1692887-1699818 GCF_000754665.1 Bison bison bison
GGGAGAAAAATGTAAAGAAACAAGAACGGGATTGACTGTGAAACAAAAGAAAGATCAAGAATTTGGTGGTGGGAGTGGGGCAGGGTAGGGAATGTAGGGAGCTTAAGAGCAACTACCAGGAAGTAACTTCATATTTTCAGAGTCTGTTCTCTCCAGCATCGTCCCTACAGTTCTTCAGAGGGCTTTAAGCAGTAATCTGTCTTGAAAGACATTCTAATGTCTCTTTAATAATGGCCTGCCGTTTAGCATGTATGCGGTGTTGCCGGACACTCGGTGTTTCTATACAACGCCTCACCTCTTCCTTGCAGTGACCCTATGCTTGCCTCATATTGTTCCAACTTTAGAGGGGAGGAAACTGATGTAAAAACTGTGGTCTCTGCTTATCTAATGGGTTTCTCAGGAACACACCACGCTTATCTTCATGGGAGTTGGGTTCTCTAGGAAATGGCCCTGAGCTGGGCTGGGTGTGGGGCTCTGTGACCGGGATTCTGAGGGCAGTGGCTTTGGGAGGGAGGAGCTGCCCAAGGCTGAGCTGTGATGGGGGCTATAGAAGTCCCAGGCCCACCCCAGAGAGCCCGGATCGCAGGTGTTCTCCTGGGGAGAGGGAGGCTGAATCTGGGACCTCCGCCTGGACAGTCACTCTGGGCCGCCACATCCCACAAGGGGCCTTGGCCGTGGGGCAGGCAGCCTCGTAGCCCCTGTAGCAGAGGTCCCAGGGAGGTCTGGCTGCCAGGACCGTCCTGAGCCGGGCCCCCTGCAGCTGGGGTCAGAGGTCCTGGGGGTTCTCACAGCGCCCACCGTATCACCAGTAAACTTGGTATAGTTTCTCTAAGACAAACTGTCCTTGACAAAGACTTTTTAAAAAAGTTTTCTGTTGATTATCCTATTCCTGTTTTTCCTATTGAAGATGTATGTTCAAAGAAGTAAAGAAAAAAAATTTGCTCATGTCCCTCATTGTAAATATAAATGCTTTCTTTGTAACTCAGTTTTGTCAGCCTTTAACCCTCGTGTTATAGGAAAATGGCCAGGCCGAATGTTTAGCGTCAGGTTACCTTTTACCAGGCTTCCCTGGTGGTTCAGTGGTAAAGAATCCACCTGCCAGTGCAGGATCCCTGGCTTGGGAAGATTCCCTGGAGAAGGAAATGGCAACCCACTCCCATATTCCTGCCTGGAGAATCCCATGGACAGAGGAGCCTGGTGGGCTACAGTCCATGGGGTTGCAAAGAATCAAACTTGACTTAGCTGGCTAAGCAACAAGAAACCTTTTATTGTTGTTTGTAAACATCAGATGTTTAGAATCTCTAATCCAGTCCTCAGAATTTTACTCCCTTTTTAACCACGTGTGAGAGTTTCTCAAATAAATCAGTGCAGGAAACAGCCTTTATGCTGCCTTAGGGGACCCCGGAGTTCCAGACCTTTCTCGCAGCTCCGTCTTTCATCCTGTGTCTCCTGAAGAAGGAAGTGACTCTCTCCGATCCTGCCTGCCTGTCTGTCTGTCTGTCCCAGCAGTCTGTCCTCTGCATGCAGCTGAAGCAGAGGGCTGCATGCTCCTTACCTGGTTCAGACACCTCCTGCCAGCAGTTTGTTTGGACCTGGGGGTACAGGGCTGAATTAGGGTGTCCCTGTCCCCCTGGCCTTCCTCTCCCTTGTGTGGGGGAGTCAGTGCTGTCAGCAGCAGACAGTCCTGATGGTTTCATCTGAATTAGTCCAGGCTGTAATTTGAAAGTGTACTATTCATTACCTTCTTGCTTTTGGGGCTATATCTATCTTCATTTCTATTGGAGGATCTTGAAATACAAACATGCATACAGTATCATTTCTTGATACAAAGGAACTTACTTACAAAACAGAAAGGGACTCAGATTTAGAGAATGACCTTATGGTTGCCTGTACACACTGTTACATTTAAAGTGGATAACCAACAAGGACCTACCGTAGAGCACATGGAATTTTGCTCAGTGTTATATGGCAGCCTGGATGGGAGGGCAGTTTGTGGGGAGAATGGATACATGTCTACGTATGACTAAGTCCCTTTGCTGTTCACCTGAACAGCAAAGTCATAACATTGTTAATTGGCTATACCTCAATACAAGATTTAAAAGCTAAAAAAGAAAAAATCATTTCTCAGTACTCCAAATTTTGGCACCCACCAACATAATTTGTTTACTTTATCATATCCTCTACGCTAGAAATGAAATGTCTTAAAATTATGTGTATGTGATATACTTTAATGTATGGTTAAAAGACAATATAATAAAAAATGACATCAAAATTAATGGTAAAATCCATTTTATCATTAATTACCTTGAATTTCTTCTAATTTACTGTGTGTGTCTACAGCTTTGGAGAGAAAACAAGATAAAGACTTTTAACTTCTTTAATTTTTAAAATTTATATCTTTACATTTAACTCCCTTTAAAGAAGTATCTTGGAATGATATAACTGGGAGATGGTATAGGGGAGATCAGTAGAGAACAGAGTGAAGTAAAGTATTTATTTGTTCTTTTTAAAAAGAAACAACTTCACATTACTTGCTCTGCAGTGCGCGACATGGCCTGTTACCTCCTGACTGTCTTATTTTAGAAGATGTAATTCTCATGACATCCTTTGCTTTTAAGTGATTGATAGTAGATGACTGAGTGATTAATAATTGAATTTGCATTCTGGCTTTTGTGCTTGTTTTAAGAGTTTGCTAACGCTGGGTTTTGTTTTTGTTTTAATGCTACCTAAAGTTTGGTTGTGTCCGCGAATGAAGAATGTTTCTAGCTGTGTCCTGTGTATGAACCTCTGGTTATGAGCACTGTTTCTCTGAGTCTCTGGTTATGAGCACTGCTTCTCTGAGTCTCCTCTAAGCTGTGCTTGTTGTGTATTCTCTCTCTGTTCCATTCCTAAATCACGTATGGCAACCTCTTTGGCTACCAACAAACTTTATAGCTTACTGTGATGTTCAGCCGCCTTATACAAAAGAAAAAAATCTCAAGTTATTATATGAACTGTTTTCTAGTGAGTAAGTTTTATTAGTAAATAATTATTAAAACAAATTTAAAAGGAAGCTGAACAATTCCTAAAAACTTTATACAAACGTATGTTCAGTATAGAAACCAAGGAAAACCAGGACATAAGAAAAATATCATCTACAATCTCACCAAAGAGACAACTACTACTTATAACTTTCCTTCTAGTCATTTCTGTGTTTTTCTTTTTGTATTTGAGATCATATGGAGCAAGCAGTATGCATAATTAATGTATGTCTCCTACTTTTAAAAAACTAACATATCATGAGGATATTCTGCAAGAATTATTTTTCTTTAACATTTTTATGGTTAAGTACTATTCAATTGCATAAGTGCAGCATAATTTTCTTGACTAGTCTTCATTATGGACATTCTGTTTGTTTCTAGTATATTAGCTGGTATATGTTGCACTGAACTGTTACGCCTAGTATCTTCCCTGTGATTAGGATTATCCCCCTTGAATACATTCCCACTTCTGAAGCTTTGTATTCAGAAGGAAGGTTATTAAGGATGTTGGTACATACAGGTTAGATGGTTCTACAAAGAACTCTACTAAGTTACACTGTTTGTACTCCCCTCCCCATGAAGAGGGTATGAAATCTTTGTGACCCTAAAAATGTTAGGAACCACTGATGTGTGTTTAGAAAAAGAGATTTTTATGTTCCTCAAGTTCACCACTGACTAGCTTTCTAGAAGCATAGCAACATGCATCAGCCAAGGTAGATATGCAGGAAATTTGTTGAAAATAGGATCTTGGTGGGACCTCCATGTGATTGAAACCAAGACTGCCTTTCAGGAAAACAGGAATGAGGTGTCTTGTGCTCTGTGCTGTGTGCTCAGTCGTGTCTGACTCTTTGCAATCCCACAGACCGTAGCCCACCAGGCTCCCTGTCCATGGAATTTTCCAGGCAAGAATACTGGAGTGGGTTGCTGTTTCCTTCTCCAGAGCAGAAGGTATATACTCATAAACTCATACATAAAATGACATTGAAAGAACCATTTGAATGCTCCCAGATAGGGGCAGAAGACCAACAGTTTAGATGGAAATAGAAGCTGCAAGAACATAGGAGGACCTGTCCTTTCAAAGTCCCAGCTCCAGAAAAAAGTCACCCCCTGACCTTCTGACTAATCAGCTGGGTGCAGCTTCATCAGTAAATACCCTAAGGAAAGAGCAGCTGACCAGACATTTACATTGAAAATGTCAAGGAAAAAAAACCATTTAAACTAAAATCCTGAAATTCACTCTTATCCTAGCCTATCGGGTCATATTCTTTGAATAATTTTTATTTTAAAGTGCTTAAACACAAAGGCCTCAAAAATGGCCTAGTAATACTATCACTTAAGTATATCTGTTACAAAATTATAACATTTTTAAAGTCTAACATTCAAGTTTAAAACAAATGGGTGAAATTCAGAATTAATGCTGAGATTTCACCCTTTATCAGCACTCTTACATCTTGGTACATCATGAATCAGTCATATTGTTTGATCCATAGGATTAAAGTGGGACACCCTAGATTAGAAGTATCTAGCTGAAGTGCCTCTATTCTCAAAGTTCTTACTTGTTCCCTATTTAAATTAGACCCCCCCAAAAAGTAATAAATACAGTCCTCTGAGAAAGGAATGGTCCCATATATCTTAGTTATATCGGGTTAAAATAAAAGTAAAGTAAAAATAAAAGTAAAAATGCTGGCTAAAGCTAGCATAAAGTACAGAAATTTCAAAACACAATTAAACAGGAAAGATAGATGATATTACAAGCCACTTTTAAAATATTAGTACTGATTGAAAATAATTAAACATACTCACTGAGAACTGAACAGTCTCTATTATTTTAGTCATGGATTCCCAAACTTTTTAACCAGCATGTATATGAATTTAAAACAGATAAATTAGTAATTCATATACTCAAATTCATGAAACTGGAGATCTAATTATTACTCTCTTCTTTGTGAAGAATGTCTAATCAGGATGTTTTCATCAAAGAACAAAATCTGATCAGCAGCATTTCTTAATTTTCTTACATCTCGACTCAAAGATAAAAATTATGCAAAATGAGACTTGAGCTGATCCTGAGTTGAGATTTCTCTTAATAAGAATACATCTACTTTGCCATCAAGTTCACAAAATGCTGCTTGAAATACTTCCATTTATCCAACAAATATTGTACAATTACTTAGGGCAAAGCTACAAGATAAAATTGGACCTTTTCCCACTACCTTTTAAACTAACTCTATTCCCATTATGGACTTTTTAACCTACTGGTAAACTTTATTTTTAAACCTTTAACTCATTTTTAGGTCAAATACAGAACTTTTAATTCAATAAATGTTTTCTAGGTATTTTCCATACTGACCTTTTATATGTCAACACATAGTGATTTGTCTTTTTTTTCCCTGAACACAACTTATAGAAATTCCCTGAATAACCAAAAGAAAACAATTCTGTGATATTCACTTGACAGCCAAAAAGAAAATGACTGTTGTGCTGCTATAAGTGTATAAAGATACATTATCATTCCATTCACCTCACTGGAATGTATATGGAAGACATCTGTACAGCAGATAAAGAAGTCAGTAGCCAGAGTTAAATACAGCAAGTAAATGCGTACTGTAAATACGAGTAGTTATGGAGTTTTAAAGGCTCAAGAGTGAGCCACTCCCAAGAATTCAGTAAGTACAGTACATAGCTAACAACTCACAATTTACAAGTAATTTATAAAAACTCTATATAGTATTGTTAGTTTGCTAAAGAACTATGACTCTTCCAATTGTAAACTGATAAATTCCTGAATGCATTTCTTATATTGCATTTCAGTATGGTTATTAGTAGAATATTGACCTGGCTGTCCATAAAGTCCTTCTGATTCCCGCATCTCTTCATTCATTCTTGCTAAACGTAACCTAAAATTAAAGAATGTTTTAGGTAAGTTATACAATATAAATATTCATAAACTACTGAATTATATACAACTAAGACACATACTCATGTAATTTTTTCTTTTACCAGTTATTTGGCCTGAAACAAAAGGACTTTTTGTTTATTAGACGCAACAATCTGAGATACAAAGTAAACAATTCTTATCACAGAAGACAATAAAAGATTTCTAAAAAGTGAGTTTCAGTTTTAAGCAGGTTCCTTGCAGCACCACCAGCAGCTTGCTTCCTCCAGGCACACAGAATTCCTGACTTCTAGTGAACCTGTTAGACTTTAACTGCCAACCTTCGAAATTATTGCTTCTATAAAATGGAAGCAATAGCCTGTCATAAGTTCAATCTGGTTCATCCTGAGATATGGTAGTTCCAAATGTATAAATAGCATGTGTTATCTATAAATACTTGGGATATATTCTGACATACAGACGTTATAATAAATGACAACAGGCTACTAAGATTTTCGCACAGTTACCATATTGATTATATATTCTTTTTGGGTTATTTACCTGACAGCAGGAAGACCTATAGCACTGGATTAAGAAAATTAATGAATTTCCTCTCATTTTCTTACTAATTTCAAGCAACATCTTGAAACACAAATCTTATCTGTGGTGCCCCTCTCCTACTCTTTTGCCTGTCCTTCAGGCCACCAAATACTCATTGCCCTCCCAGACTTCCATCACCTTCTTCTAATATGCTCTCTCTGGCAACTGCAGCATCTGAAACAGGCTGTTTTTTATCTCCAAAGTACCACAATTTGCTGCCATTTCCTTTTTCAACCATTGTGTGAATTCATAATAGCAAGATAATAAGTCTCCCTTTTTGGTATTTGAACCTTTCAGAGAGGCTGCTTATTTCAATAAATTTTAAGTGAAACTGACAGCCTCAAGTAAAACAAAATGAGAAAATTTAGAGAATTTGGGAACATATTTTGGGGAAAGAAAGGCCACTACTATAAGAACTGCCTGGGAAACTACAGCC
>NW_011494715.1:1699918-1707607 GCF_000754665.1 Bison bison bison
TTGGTAAAGAATCTGCCTGCAATGCAGGAGACCCTGGTTCCGATTCCTGGGTTGGGAAGATCTGCTGGAGAAGGGATAGGCTACCCACTCCAGTATTCTTGGGCTTCCCTTGTGGCTCAGCTGGTAAAGAATCCATGTGCAATGCAGGAGACCCCGGTTTGATTCCTGGGTTGGGAAGATCCCCAGTAAAAGGGAAAGGCTACCCACTCCAGTATTCTGGCCTGGAGAATTCTGTGGACTACAGTGCCTGAGGTCACAAACTGAGTGACTTTCACTTTTTCTTTCTGCAGAAATAAAGTCACATGAAATGAGATATAGTCTGTTTTCTTACATCCTGATAGTCACCTAGGCTAGTGGGCCTCATAGCAAGTTACTACTAATTCTTGAAATGCTAATTGGATTTAGTATTTCTAGAAGATTATTTATATGAAATATATATGAAATATAAGTAATCTTCTAGAATATTCTGTATATGAAAACAGCACTTTCTGAACTATTTATTACTAATTCTAGCTGATATTATTGGTTTGAAAGTAAATTTTTTATTGAAATTAACAGTGATTCTAAGGACTGTATTTTAGCTTTCGTACCTCAGAAATCTTAATGATATTTATCAATTTGTGTAGTTATAAGGTATGAAAGACTCATGGGTACCTCGGTCCCAGGAGAGAATAAAGTGGTTCAGAATGTGGGCTCTGGCATCAGAGGCCCTGGGTCTGTGTCTCGCCTCTGCCACCCCCAGAGTGTGTGGCTTTCAAAGTCCCTCAGACCCTGTGCCTTGGTTTTCTCATCTGCAAAATGGGACAGCCCTGATACCCAGCTCCAAGGCTGATGACAAGGATGACTGGAGACAGGTGCTCGTTACGTCACCAGGGTTCTACCTCCTCCCCCCCCTGTCATCACCTTTGTGGTCATCACCTTGGAAGTCAACATTCAGTAAAACATGTTGGGTGACAGATTGGTTTACCACTGTGGTCTTTTTTTTTTTTCTAATTCCTTTTTCTCTTTTAAGCCTCTGGAGGCTCTCTGCTGACTTTGTAGACTTGGGGCGTACTCTGACACCTTGGCCACTGCCTTCCCTGTGCCTTTTTTCCCTCTATCTGTAGATACCAGGATAAATGTCTTGCTTACCAAGTACAAGAAGGAAATGTTTGTTTTGTTTTGTTTTATAATTTTATCTACTTATTTCTGGCTGTGCTGGGCCTTCATAGCTGCTCAGGTTTTTCTCTGAGGTGCACAAGCGTCTCATTGAGGTGGCTTCTCTTGTTGCGGAACAAGGGCTTTAGGGTGCAGGGGGCTTCAGTAGCTGTCCTTCCCAGGCTCTAGAGCACAAGCTCTGCGGTTGTGCTGCACGGGCTTCGTTTCTCGGCAGCATGTGGGATCTCCTGTATTGGCAGGTGAATTCTTTACCACTTCACCAGGGAAGTCCTCGGGAGTGTTTTTAATAAGGAAAAAAACAAACAAACAAAAAAACCTGAATGATTAATGGCAAAATACAACTGAAGCATTTAGTGAGACTTGACTGTCCCAAGTACCACACTTATTATGCACCAGAATTTTACCACTGGTCATGAAGGGCTATCAGATCTGGTTGCAGTTGTGTTTGACCGGCCGAGGTTGGTTGGGATGTGTCAGAGCGTGACATTTAGCATCTCTGATGGACTGGCTTCCCTCTGCTCATGGAGAGGTGCTTCCCATTTCTCTTCAGCAGCTGTGGTTCTGCTTCCCACAGAGCCATTCCATTTCCCATGAAATGGAATGATTGTTCCAATCATTTATGAGGTATTCTAGAAAGATGCACTGAGTACCTACTGTCTACACACAGACAACCATCCTCCCCGCCCCCTCTTTGCGCGGCACCAAGGGAGCCTCTGGGGGACTTTGCAGTACATGATCCCGACCTGGAATGCTCTCCCCTCCTCTCTTGACCTTGTCCTGCATAACTCTTCCCTCTCGGGGAGCCTTCCCTGACTTCCCAGGCCAGATCAGACCTCCCAGGGCACCCCGTTTGTGTGATGATTCCATTGCATGTCTCCCATAGGATGGAGGCCTCCCTGGGAGCAGGGGTGCGTATGCTGTGTCCCTGCAGCCAGCAGAGTGGGGGCTCAACAGTCCGTCAATCGGACGGTTGCGGAGAAGATAAACCCGAGGAGTCCCGACACCCCCAGACCCAGGCTCCTGGCCCCAGCTGCTGTCATGTGAGTGAGTCCTACCACAGAGCGAAGCCACCCCTCGGGCCTCAGGTTCTCGTGCATTTAATAAGATACCTCGTTTTCAGCCTTGTGAGTGCTGGCTCAGTTGGTAAAGAGTCGGCCTGCAATACAGGAAACCGCCTGCAGCACGGGAGACCTGGGTTCGATCACTGGGTCAGGAAGATCCCCTGGAGAAGGGAATGGCAACCCATTCCAGCATTCTTGCCTGGGAAATCCCATGGACAGAGGATCCCAGGGGGCTACAGTCCCTGGGATTGCAAAGAGTCGGACACAACTGAGCGTGCACACACGCTGGCATCGCATCTCCTGCTTCCTCCCCATGTGTCCCCTCCACTCATCACACCAAACCATCTGTAGTTCCCTGAGTATTCCATGTTCTTTTTAATGCTTTTGTGCCTTTGCCTTAGTCTAGAATGGCTGCCAAGCCCCACTTCTTAGCCCCGCTTCTTATCCCCCAGCCGTGCCCCCCCTCACTCCTGTGCCTCAATGTCTGCAAACACAGATCCAGCCTCTCCCAGTCTCCCTTCCTCTACACAGAAGCCCAGGCCCCCTGCTAATACCTCGGAGAGCGTCTAGCAGGAAGTAGACCTGTAACAAATATTTGGATAACCAGAAGAACGGTTCTTTCGCCTTTTAATGATACATGTAAATACTGACCTGAATGCCAGATAACACTCACGATAGAGCTACTGCATCCCTGGAGAAGCACACCCCTTGAGAGCAGGCCTGCTGCCATTCAAAACTAAAATGTCAGAACATTTATTAGTGATAACCCTGATCTACTCTGTATTTTTCTTTCTCACGTACATAGGTTTCCTTTGTCACCACCTCCTAAAATGGATTTCTTGTCACAACCCGGTAGTAAATGTTGTCCCATACTTTAAAATGGTGTATCTGCCCTGGGAACATTGAGGTATTTTCTTCCTTGAGGTGATATTACTTTTTTCAGATTTGCAAGAGATTATCTTATACCAATCAGCGTCTGTGCTTTGAAGCCCTACATGGCAGTGCTGTTTTTCGAGCTGTGATGGAGGCAGGCTTCAGGGCAGAGCGAGGACGCACTTCAGTCATCTCGGAATGCGCAGCAGCAGCATCTGCCTTGAGGGTGCTCCGTTCCTTCCAGAACTCCTTCCCTGGAAGGATGAAAGCACGGCTTGCTCAGCTTTCTAAAGGGGATTCCCGACAGTCTCTTGAACACAAAGGCTATGTCTGACTTTTTCTGCTCTCCCTCAGTAAAATGCTTTGCTTCACATCCTAAGCATTATTGATGATCCTGGTGGTGACATACATTTCAAGAAAGTTTTCAGGAAGATTTGAAAATCATTAGGTGTCTTCACTGGGATCGCCAGATGTGAAGGAGAATGAAGAATTAAACTGTCTGTTTGGTTTGATTGGTGTTAGATTATGAAGTTCATTGTTGTGTTGTTGTTGTTCAGTCGCTCAGTTGTGTCCAACTGTTTGCAACCCCATGGACTGCAGGACACCAGGCTTCCCTTTACTTCACTGTCTCCTGGAGTTTGCTCAAACTCATGTCCATTGAGTCACTGATGCCATCCAGTCATCTCATCCTCTGTCGTCCCCTTCTCCTCCTGCCCTCAATCTTACCCAGCATCAGGGTCTTCTCCAATGAGTAGGCTTTTTGCATCAGGTGACCAAAGTATTGGAGCTTCCGATTCAGTCCTTCCAATAAATATTCAGGGTTGATTTTCTTTAGGATTGACTGGTTTGATCTTCTTGCTGTCCAAAGGACTCTTAAGAATCTTCTCCAGCACCACCATTCGAAAGCATCAATTCTTTGTTATATTAATGACAAAAACCACAGGATAGGATTAAATAAGCATGTCCCTGGATTAAAAAAAGAAAAAGATTGTAACAGTGTGGTCCCTAGAGACTGATGAAGGACTTGCTCTTTTAAAATATATTAAAAAATAATTTGGGGACTTCCCTGGCCCCAAAGTGGTTAAGATTCTGCACTTCTGATGCATCAATTCTTTGCTATATAAGTGACAAAAACCAAAGGATAGGATTAAATAAGCATGTCCCTGGATTAAAAAAAGAAAAAAAGTTGTAACAGTGTGGTCTCTAGGGACTGATGAAGGACTTGCTTTTTTAAAATATATTGAAAATAATCTGGGGACTTCCCTGGCCCCAAAGTGGTTAAGATTCTGCACTTCCGATGCAGGGGGGTTGCAGGTTTGATCCCTGGTCAGGGAGCTAAGATCCACGTGCCTTGTAACAAATTCAATAAAAGACTTTAAAAATGGTCCACATCCAAAAAAATACAAAAAATAAATAAAGATGATCTGGAAAAGAGCATGGAGAATCTCAGCGCTTCTAGGTTAGAAAGTGGAGCTGATGGGCACAGCTGAGAGAAGGTTCCACAGTGGGTGGGCAAAGGAGGAGCAGATGTGGGGGGCTCGTTTTTCTGCTGGTTCAGCTCAGTAGGTCCTCTGTCTCCACCTGACAAAATGCTGTGGCTGTTCCTTTGAAGGGTCTATTCAGCAAGGTTAATTTCTTGCTTCTCATCCTACTAGGCTATTTGGCTTTTAAATGTATATTCCCACTCTCCACTGCATATATAATATGTATGCATACATACATTATTCATGTGTTTAAAAATCTTCACAGATTTTAATTTACCATTTTCTCCCCTTGCTTTGCCTTTGTCTTTCTCTCCTCATTCTTCCCCCAATCCTTTCCTTATTTTTAGATAGGTCATTTTGTGGGAATAATGTGGTGGGACCTGTATTGTGAAATGTTGACACTTTTATTAAAATATTTTGTGTAACTTATTATATGCTGTTTTTAGGATGAAAATACCACTTAGGAGCTTTCTTTTTAAAATTCAGTAATTGCTCATCTCCCAAACGCAGAGAGTTAAAATCTGCCCAACTGTATCCTTTTATGATTTCTGAGAGGTGTTATAATCTGCCTTTTATTACTTGTGGGAGATGGGGCTTTTGAATGACATTGGTGTGACTTGTTTTTACAGTCCTGTCTTAAGGTCTGTACTCTTGCCACTGAAATCATGGCATAAACTTTGACAAATATAGCTTCATCACCTTTTGAAATCTACTACAAAATGATTTATTGATCAGTTGTTTAGTACTTATAGTTGATTCTTAAAATTCAGTTCTCATCAGCTAAAAATGTAATACTATATATTCACAACAAGAAATATTGTTTTAAATCTGTAACTAATGTATGTGACTCAGTTAATGAGCTAAGGCATGAAAAATAGTTATTTGGATTTCATAAAGGTGTTTAAATTGCATGTTTCATAGATCTCTTGGTTAGCGGTATATGGTAATTAACTTTGATCTAGGCCGTTAAACAGTCTCACAAATAAAAATTTTCTGTAAAAGGATAACTAATGTATTATCCTTTTATTTGTAGACATTAACCTATATTCTGGTCCTTTATTTGCCCATTTCTTCTTTTCATTTATTCCTTCTTGAGAACTGTCTGGTAGTTTTCTGACCTGATTTAGAATCTCTAGTTTATTTCTGTTTTAAAACAAGGACCAAATTTAACAGGAGACCAATGGTGAGATAAATTGGCCTACAGGCTCAGACTAACACCAGCAGACTTACTTCCTCGTGTTTAAATAAAGTACTCATTTTCCACGAAATAACAAACTGCAGTTGCAGGCATGATTTATTCAAATCTGAAGAAGAAAAACTAAAAAAGGATTATTTAAGGTTTAGATTCATAGGGAAAGTAATGTGTTTTCAGTTATCTCACTCAGATTCTCAAAATACTCTTGTTGTTATTTTTGTTTGGTTGCTAAGTCACGTCTGATTCTGTGCAACCCCATGGACGGCAGCACGCCAGGCTTCCCTTTACTTCACTGTCTCCTGGAGTTTGCTCAAACTCATGTCCATTGAGTCAGTGATGCCATCCATCCATCTCATCCTCTGTCACACCCCTTCTCTTCTTGCCCTCAGTCTTTCCGAGCATCAGGTTCTTTTCCATTGAGTTAGCTCTTCTCATCAGGTGGCCAAAGTGTTTTTGGAGCTTCGGCATCAGTCCTTCCAATGTATATTCAGGGTTGATTTCTTTTAGGATTGACTGGTTTGACTCAAAAATGCTACCTTAAACCAAATCCAGCAGTGACACAGCCAGTGGGTGCAAAGCCAGTTTATATTCCAGCAAATAAATAGGTGACACAGCCCGGAGCAAGACATTCCTCATGTGTTCAGTCCATGAAGAAACGCACGTTGAGTACCTACTGTGTACACACAGATAACCACCCTGAGAACCACTGTCTGGGGAGAACCCTGTGAACAGATCCTAAGGCAACTCGAGAAGGGCAGCGTTAGAAATATTCTGGGACCTGAGAGGAAGGGTGGAGTTCAAAAACCTGCTGGCTTGAACTTACTTCCTACTTACACAATAGAACATTAGAGGTGATAGTATTAATACAGAGAAGGATCTTGTATGAAACCTCCCCCTTTTCCAGTTGTAATTTTAATTTCTCTGTTGAAAATGGAAAGTTTATATTACTAAGGAATTTGCAGTTTACCTTCCTTATGCATTTACAAAAATGCAGTACATCGACATGGTTTTTAAAAAGTAAATTTTATCACAATTTTAATCAATTACTTTAATTTGGCTCAACTACATTTTGTTTAAAATTATACCATCTGCTTCTAGGGAAACATGATGGATTTTATTACCCAGACTTACTAATATTACTGCCAACCACTTTTAATTTTATTTATTTGTTATTTTTATCAGAAGGTAATCCTTTTTCTCACTGATGAGTCACACCCTCCTCTATTTCCAGTTCTGCCTTTACTGCCAATGGAGGCATTGCCATTGGTCTTAAAATGTATTTGAATAGGGTCCTTTTCCATAAGAAAATGCATCCTACATATTCAGGGACCGGTAAAGTCTCTATTTGGGTTTTCCCAGTGGCTCAGACGGTAAAGAGTCTGCCTACAATGCAGGAGACCCCAGTTCAATCCTTGGGTTGGGAAAATTCCCTGGAGGAGGAAATGGCAACCCACTCCAGTATTCTTGGCTGGAGAATCCCATGAACAGAGGAGCCTGGAGAGCTACTGGACCTGACTAACACTTTGACTTTTTCACTTTGCAAGGTCTCTGTTTAATCTTGAGTGTATCCATTTTAAACCCTGATTGAGCAAATTACTTGACAGCAACCCCCCACTCCCCACCCCCCACCTCCCATGCCCGAAATGGACCACTGATCCCCAGTGCAGTGCAGACAGCTCTCAGCTCTCTGGAAGGAGCCAGAGTGGTGGTCTTTATCAGCACAGGATTTCAGCAGGGAAAGGGTGAGCTCAGAATCTAGCTCTAGGTACCAGAGAGAGACCGCGCCCCCACCCACATCCTGCCGCAGGCAGGGTGGGGATGCCCAGCCCATGGGCACACCCTGTGTCTTCGTAACTCCTTGACTACCCCCCTCCCCCACCTCCCTGGTCTCTTCCACTTCTTGGGCTTCTTGGCTGGT
>NW_011494715.1:1707707-1709181 GCF_000754665.1 Bison bison bison
CTCATTTCTTGCTCATGGGTGGTGATCAAGTGCAGTTAGAGAAAGGATGCTGATATGATCTTTCTAATTAAAGGTGTTTTTTTTGTTGTTTTTTTTTATTATTTTTATTTTTATCAAGAGGGCTTTTAAACTATAGAACTTAGTTTGACCTGTTAAGTCCTAGGCTCTGTGGCTCAGGCAGGACAACAACCGAATTGCAGGCGGCCGTCAGCGGCAGCCACGTCCCAGAGCGAAGCCGCCTTCTCAGGACCTCTGGTTTGTGCAGGAGCTCTTCATTACCAGCTTAGCTTTCGAGGTTTCCGTGGCGTTTCAGAGCCACGCCTGCATTACTTTCACTGGCTCTAAATTCCTTTGTGTTCATATTATTTCTACCAGGGCATGACTGTCTCAGGAAGATATTATAAGGGTGATTTGGGGGTGATGGGGAGCTTTGTAAATTGTGAGATGTAAAGTGAGTAGTCTGACCTGATTCCTGACAATCCCCTATTTCCATATGGGAATAGGTGATTCTGTTTTTCAGTACATTTCCACCTTTACGGACATGCTGATCTTAGAAGATGACCCACCGATTCCACCTTCCATTTCTGGTCAACAGTGACCTGTTGATTTCGACTGTAAAGGGAATCAGCTGGTGCTTCTGAAGGTGTGTGAACACCAGCGAGTCAAAAAGCCAACTCAAGTCTCATTCAGTATCCAGGAGGAGGAGCGTGTATCCTCTCTCTCCAGGGAGCTTAGTACTATTACACTGACTGCATCCTTTGAATCGCAGAACGTGATGATTTGACATGACTTTTCTTAATTGACTTGAAGTCAGGCAGAGAGTTCTCAGATTGGTTTTGCCTTCGGATTTGAGAAGTGAGCAAATCCAAGTTTTTTCCAGTGACTATTAGATAGTGTTACTAAGAGCACAGCACTGTGCAGGGGATATCAAGTTCTTCTCTTGCTGAATTCCTTGAGTATTGCCCATATCAGTATTCTCTCTGATTGAGCCCCTCTTTCCTGGTCCGTGTGCTCCCTTCTCATCCTTCATCTCAGGCTCCCTCTCATAAACCAGGCAGAAATGGTAGGATCCAGGCATCTATTTGTAGATGGTTAGTGAGGGTCGCATGGCAGGAGAAGCACTGGGGTGCAGTGGCGCACCCCATGGATGTGGTTCCTCCCCTTTCATGGAACTTACAGTCTAGTGCAGAGTTGGAGGGGGAGGGGCAGGTCCATTCCCACTTGCCTGTCTTTGTACATGAGGTTTTGCGGGAACACAGCCCTACCCATCCACCCTGTCTGGCTGCTCTGGGCACTCCAGTGACATCTTCTTTGTAGTGACCCTGTGGTCCAAGAGCCTGGAGTGCTTCCTGTTCCAGAGGGTGAGGTGAAGAGGTGAGTACAGGCAGGAGCCGGAAATGTCCCAGGAAGAGCATCCACTCTCTTGGGGAAGAGGACCAATGTGGAGCCTGCAAGCAGGAGAAAGGACCTATTC
>NW_011494715.1:1709281-1710554 GCF_000754665.1 Bison bison bison
TGGGAGTCACAAAAGAGTTGGACACGACTTGGCGACTAAGCCGCCACCACCACCACCACTGCTTTGGCTGCAGAACAATAACGACGAAGGGCAGTGAGTGCAGCGTTGGAATGGGAGGCACTAACACCTAGGAATCAGGAGCATGGCTCTGCCTGGAGGCACGCTTCACCCTGCCCTGTACTGATCCTGACATTAGGTCACTTCTCTGTTGCTGTTTTGTCTCTACGGTGTGTGTGCCTGTGCTCAGTCATGCCCGACTCTTTGTGACCCCATGGACTGTTGCCCACCAGGCTCTTCTGTCCATGGAATTCTCCAGGCAAGAGTACTGGAGTGGGTTGCCATTTCCTCCTCCAGCAGATCTTCCAGACCAAGGGATCAAGCCTGGTCTCCTGCATTGCAAGCAAATTCTTTACTGTCTGAGCCACAAGGGAAGAGATGATTGGATGGCATCACCGACTCAATGGACATGAGTTTGAGCCAACTCTGGGATATAGTGAAGGACAGGGAAGCCTGGCAGGTTGCAGTTCATGGGGTCGCAAAGAGTTGGACGCAACTGAACAGCAACAATAAATACGTGTGAAGCACTTAAGGGCAGAGTGTTTGCAGTCACCACTGTTCTTCCTATTCTAGTAATCCTGTTGAGAGGTGAGTGTGGACTGTCCTAGGCCTTTACAGTGTCCACAAAAAGTTAGTTGATCTAAGAAAGATATGGGAGATTTTATGGGAGCCAGGTTTGAGGATAATAATCTAGAAGGTGCATCTGAGAACTGTTCTACCTGTTAGAAGTCAAGGCACAGGTATGTAAGTATTTTAGACAGAGGGCTGGACATCAAATGAGGTCTTACTGACAGTTTATGCAATCCAGATCTAAGTATCATTGTGGTGGGTCACATGGACCCTTACATGTTCAAGAAGGAATGTTATCTTTAAGGAGCTGTCTTGTTGATGCTAGGAGAATGCTGCTCTTTGGGACTGAGCAGGTATTTATGCTGAAGGGGGCGGTCTGGTTGATGCATAATGCAAATATGTGATGCACAGTGGAGGGCAGAGAGGAGGACAAAGGGCAGAGGAGAACTTTTGTGTTTAAATTTTTATTGTCCTGCCATAAAATACGAATCTTACTCCACCACAGTGAGGGTGTGGAGAAAATGGCCGGATTCTGGAGCCACGCGGGCGGTGGGACTGGCAGGAGTCAGTGATTGTTCAGATGTTGGAACAGGAGGCTCGGGATGAAGTGGAGGACTTGCGGTTGATCAGGTGAGGGGGTGGGGGG
>NW_011494715.1:1710654-1730095 GCF_000754665.1 Bison bison bison
TGAGTGGATGGGGGTTCCCAGCCCCGAGGTGGGGAAGACAGTGAATGAAGCAGGTGTGTGCCATGGAGTCACAGCAAGTTCATTCCCAGGCATCTTAAGTTTAGGTGCCACAGTGATCCCAGTAGAAATGTTCAGGAAGCCTTTGACCGTGAACCCAGAGATGAGAAGCAAGATGTGGGCTGAGGACACGGAGGGAGGAAGGATCAAATGAACCTGGTCACCTTGCTGGGGAGATGAAGAGATACTAGAGCGAGGAGGAGAACAGGCAGGCTCCTAACAGGTCTAAATGGAATACCAGGAGTCAAAGGCTAGGGACTTCCCTGGCAGTCCAGCAGTTAGGACTCTGCTTTCACTGCCAAGGGCCCAGGTTTGATCACTAGTCAGGGAACTAAGGAGAGAAGGCAATGGCAACCCACTCCAATGTGCCTGGAGAATCCCAGGGATGGGGGAACCTGGTGGGCTGCCATCTCTGGGTGGCACAGAGTTGGACAAAACTGAAGTGACTTAGCAGCAGCAGCAGCAGGGAACTAAGATCCACAAGTCACTTGGCGTGACCCAAAAATAGAAAAGTCAAAGGTTAGACAAAGGAAAGATCAAAACAGCTTTTGAAGGAAGATGAGCGTGAAGTTTGAATCCATTAAACATTCTCTTGTTGAGATGGGTGAGCCTGAGAAATGTTTATATTCGTGAGTCTCACATCAGCACCTGCCCACCGAACCACAACAGATGTCTCCTGCCTTGGGTACCCAAATTTCACTCACTGTTGTGTTCCACATTCTTCCCATAAGCAGCTTTCCTCCAGTGGAATATTAGACACCACAGAGGACGTCCTAGAACGGCTGATGACCTGTTCAGTCTACTTTTCTGAACCCATTTCCCTCCCCTCACTCTTTTCCTCTCCAGTTACTAGTTCACTGGAGCCTTGATGTGAAAAGTTGAAGGGAGAGACTGAGTCTTCCTCCTTTTTGTGGGGTTCTTGGTTCAACATCAACAACTTGAGTCTGGCATCTTAGAGTTTTATAAGGACTTCTCTATTTTAATTTGTTTATTGCAGTACTTCCCATGGGCTTCCCATGGTGGAGCTAGTGGTAAAGAACCTGCTTGGCAGTGCAGGAGACATAAGAGACGAGGGTTTGATCCCTGGGTCGGGAAGATCCCCTGGAGAAGGACATGGCAACCCACTCCAGTATTCTTACCTGGGAAACCCCATGGACAGAAGAGCCTGGCGGGCTGCATTCCATGGGCTCACAAAGAATCAGAATTGACTTAGCGACTAAATAGCAACAACAAGTGCCTGCTGCTTGACTCAGGCGTGCAGTGGTCAGAAGCCTGACGCAGAAGGCGTATCCACATGTACCTGAACAAAGGTATCACCCTTAGATGGTCGGACGGGGTGCCGCATGTTACACTTAGTTCTGTGCTATGGGATGAAATTTGTGGGAAAACTTTGAAATGGATCCAAAAGGCTACTGGGTGCATTTTCCAGCTCAGCTTTGCAGGTTATCTCATCCCTGCATGAACTCCAACCTGTTTCACAATCCTGTAAATGACAGAAAACTGATAGTAACCTGCAAGAGTCTTGTCCATTGAAATGGAAACCCTGTCGTGTGGAATGCAGTTGGTTATTGCCCTCTGGGTATGGACCAGTTTGACCAGTTTTGCGTCTATTTGTCAGTTCTTTGCAGTATTCTTGATGTTTATATATTTGTCTGTTCTTCACCAGGTCATTCAAAGGATTCACCTTTGAACTGGTTGTAACATCTTATGATTCCTTCTCAAAATTAATGGGTCAGTAAAAATCTGTGTCCCTTGTTCAGCAAAAAGTTCTCGTCATCCATGCCCATGTATGTTTATACCTGGAAGATTCACAAGGAAATGCTGGCTATAAGTGCCTGTACCAAAGGGAAGGCGAGAAGACTTGCCTTTCACGATATACCGTTAAGGATCCTATGAATGTTGTATCACATGCTTAGAGTATTACCTAAACAAAGAGATTGTTGTTCAGTTGCCAAGTCGTGTCTGACTCTGCAACCCCCTGGTCTGCAGCATGCCAGGCTTCCCTGTCTTTCACTATCTCCTGGAGTTTGCCTAAACTCATGTCCATCAAGTCAGTGATGCCATCCAACCATCTCACCCTCTGTCATCCCCTTCTCCTCCTGCCTTCAATCTTTCCCAGCATCAAAGTCTTTTCCAGTGAGTCAGCTCCTTACATCAGGTGGCCAAAATACTGAAGCTTCAGCATCAGTCCTTCCAATGAATACTCAGGGTTGATTTCCTTTAGGATTGACTCGTTTGATCTTGCAGTCCAACGGACTCTCAACATACATTTGTTAAGTTCCTTTTTGAACTCTCTCAAGTCAGTCCTCAGCTAGCCCTTACCAAAACTTTGACATTGACTAAATTCACATTTGAATTAGCTGACTTTCCAAAGAGACCCTTGTCTCTAAATAAACCACCACTGGACAGCAACCTGCCTATCAGCCTTACTTCTGCACTCTTCAAAGTCTTTAACTTGACTTTTCAAAATGGCTCTAACAGTAGAAAAATGTCGGTCAGACGGTATGAACTCTTTTATGACTGTCTTCAGGACTCGGGGATCCTGGCTTGACGAGGAGGGAGGGTGGCAGATCAGTTAGCCGGGTCTGCAGTCCTGGTTCTGCCCGGCTCACCCATTCCAGACCGGCCACACACAGCCTATAGCCTCCTTGTCTGGTTACAGCCGGCAGCCCTTCCTTTAAGCCATTGGAGCGCAAGCCTGCTGCATATTGAAAACACCTGGAGTGTTCTTAAAACTCCAAACGCTCCCACCCATTAAATCTTGGTGTCAGAGGGGTGGGACTCTGACGTCAGTGTATTTAAAGCCACTGAGGTGCATTTGATGTTGAGAAACGTGGCTGTACAAAGAGTGGCGCTGACTTAACAGAAACTTCACATGTGACCCCAGGGACAGAAGCATGCAGGGCTTCTGACAGGAAGATCTGTGCAGCTGACGAGGAGTGTCTGGACAGAAAGGAAGACCAACCTTCTGCAATATTCATGCACACAGAATCCGGTCTTCCTGGGGCCACCTTTGGACTGGGGCCAGCTAGGTCCTGGGTGTGGTTTAAGAGCTCTGTTAGCCTTGGTTTCAGTCGTCAGAGCTTGTTTTATAGTTCTGAACTCAGCTGAACTCTCCCAGAACAGAAATACTGAGGTGGGGGCCGTCAGGATCATATCCCAGCCCCCGTCCTCTGCCATCTGGGCCACTAAGCCAGCCTTGGGTGGGCTGACACCCAGCACCACCACCACCAGGTGGCCGTGGGACCGACAGAACGTCATACTCTTCATCCACCAGACAACTGGGAAAACCACACCAGACAACAGGACCTGTCGAGTGCCTGCTTTGGGCAAAGGTCTTAGAACCTCATTGCTCCAACCTGTTAACGACGTGCTTTGAAAGTGTTAGTCGCTCAGTCATATCTGACTCTTGTGACCCTGTGGACTATAGCCTGCCAGGCTCCTCTGTCCCTGGGATTCTCCAGGCCAGAATACTGGAGTGGGTTGCCATTCCCTTCTCTGAGGGATCATCCCGACCCAGGGATCGGACCCAGGGATCGAACCCGGGTCTCCTGTATTACAGGCAGATTCTTTACCACTGAGCCACCAGGGAAGCCCAGCAATGTGCTTTATTAAGGGGTTTTTGATAGAGAGTCGAGTTTATGAGGGGAGTAGTAAAAAATGCATCCACCCCTTTATTTTGGAATGGTAAGGCAAAGAATTGGGCTTCCCAGGTGCCTGAGTGGTAAAGAATCCACCTGTTAATGCAGGAGACCCCAGTTTGATCCCTGGGTTGGGAAGATCCCTGGAGAAGGAAGTGGCAACCCACTCCAGTATTCTCGCCTGGAGAATCCCATGGACACAGCAGCCTGGCGGGCTACAGTCCATGGGGTTGTAAAGATTTCGACATGACTAGCGACTAAACAACAACAGAGACAAAGAATTATTCAATTGCTGGTATGCTGTTCCTCGCCAGGAATGGTTTCCTCTAATGAGGGGTCCTGGTTCATGGCCTGCTTTAGTTCCATGATTCATAACATTTTATCATTGCCTGGGCTGTTTTTAAAATGTGCACATTGGTGTCATGAACTCTGCTGTGGTTGCCTTCACGTACTCACTCTATGCCCCCCTCCCTTTTGTGTAGGAAGACAGAGCTGTTAATAACCCCATGCCTGACAGAGCGGGCAACGGACTAGCCCTCGGGGATGACAGATTCAAACCCGTGGTGCCCTGGCCTCATGTGGAAGGCGTAGAAGTGGACTTGGAGTCTATTCGAAGAAGGAACAAGGCCAGACATGAACAAGAGCGCCGCCCCGGAGGAGAGAACCAGAAGGACATCATGCGGAGGCAATATCTCACGTTTAAACCCCAGACTTTCACCTACCGTGATCCTGTGCTCCGCCCGGGGGTCCTCGGTAACTTTGAGCCCAAAGAGCCTGAGCCTCCCGGAGTGGTCGGTGGGCCTGGAGAGAAAGCCAAGCCATTGGTTCTGGGACCAGAATTCAAACACGCAGTTCAAGCCAGCATTAAAGAGTTTGGATTTAACATGGTGGCTAGTGACATGATCTCCTTGGATCGCAGTGTCAACGACTTGCGACAAGAAGAGTAAGCACCCCTTCCTCCTCTTTCTAAACTGGGGGCACGGTTGTATGGATAGATACTGAGTTAGATTGTCAGTTACTGCAGGGGAATAAGAGGATCTTTGGTCCCCAAAATGGGCAGAAAGGGGAGAGCTCCCCATTTGTGTTATTTTATTTCGGGGGCGGCGTATAAAATTCTGGGGTCTTCTACACCTGTGCTGCTCAAAGTGTGGTCCCCAGACAGGCCCTGGTCAGAACGTCCCCTTCTCACAGCCCACAGTGAGAAATGAGCCTGTCCCAGGCATGGACTCACTATTAAGTGCGTTGTTTGGTTTTACCTGACAGTGTTTTAATAGCAGAGCTTTCTCAGCGCATGGCTTTTCCCTCTGTACCAAGCTCCCTGTCTCACTGTAGGATGGTAGACAGGAGAACTGCTGGTGATGCTCCTGAAACTAACTGGATGTTTGCCACCTTCCGTTTTTTTTATGTGAATCGGTCATACATATGTCCCCTTACTCTTGAGTCTCCCTTGCACCTCTCCCCCCGTCCCACCCCTTTAGGTCATCACAAAACACCCAGCTGAGCTCCCTGTGCTGTACAGCGAATTCCCACTAGTTATCTGTTTTACACTCAGCCCTGAAACTGGAAGTGGAAATTCCCGAGTACGTATAAAGGTGTCCTCAGACAGATGAAACCATGACCCACACGTTCAGGGCCTTCTCACGTAGTGTGATTTAAAACAAAGGGTTTCTAGCTCTTGGCTTTTGATTGTGGTGCCTACTGGATGAACTCAAAGCTGTTCTCTTTCAGTTTATTCAGCAACTGATTCTACTCAGAGGATCTAAGTATCTTCCATTATTGTGGATGCAAACATAATTCATGCCACTAGGGAACTTCCCAGGTGTCTTCCCAGTGAGGCGGGGTTAACATAGTCCTCATGTTAGGAGGTGAACGTAGCAGGCACAGGCATTACACAGACCCCACAGCAGCATCCTTTATGACCATGGAGTCGAATGCTGGACCTATCGGGGCTGCTCCGGAGGCTTCATATATTGATTTGGTAGGAGTGAAAGGGGTTGCATGAAAGATGCAGAGAAAAAAAGAAAGAGAAGAAGTAGAGAACCAGGGGGTGAGAGATATAACCTCTAGTACAGAGAAGAGTTGGAGGATCTCAGGGGGGCTGAAAAGGGAGGATGTGGGAACAGGTTGTTCCTGATCAAGGCAGAAATTTGCCTGGTTTCAGAGTTGCCACATTTAGAAAGAAAAAAAAAAAAAAGAAGTTCAGTCAAATTTAATTTCAGATAAATAATGAAAAATGTTTAGTATAAGTATACCCCCAAATAGTGTATGGGATATACTTATACATTGAAAATATTTGTTGCTTATCTGAAATCCAAATTTAACTGTGCATCCTGTATTTTATGGCAGCCCTCCTGGCAGGGGCTGCGCTTTTTGCTTGAACTGGCCGTGCACAGACCTTTGGGACCCTAAACAGAGTCTGTGGTCCCCACCTGGAGTGCCTGCCAGTTACTGGAGATAAGACTCGAACCTCAAGTCTGTCACTGGGGTTCTCAGACAACCTTGTGATGGTCTTCTCCTCACCTCCTCACCTTCTCCTGACGGGGAAGGAAAGAGGGGTACTTACTGACTTTCTGCTGTAGGCCAGGACTTAAACTGAGAGGGTTCCCACATATGAACGTGAAGTCTGAGGCTCAGTGCTGTGACTTCTTTTCTGTCTGCCCAGCAAGATGGCAGAGCTATGGTCCTACCCTGTAGCCCTTCTCTCTCCTCCACCCACACCTTCCTGGACCACATGCCTCAGGGCAGGGTTTGCTAGATGACAAGGTCCTGAAAGCGAGGTATTTGTCTTCTCCAGCTCCTTCCAGTAACTGATATCCAGGAGCTTGGCTGTGCCCAGCAGTGAACATCTGGGAAGACAATGAATAATAAAGGGGTGAATAAAGGAGTCTGCTGGGGTCAGACTTGGGCTCCACTACCAGACACGAGATCTTAGACCAGCTCCTTACCCCACAGCCCTCAGTAACCTGATCTGTAACATGGGTCTACCAGTACCTACCCCCCACATTGGGATTGGCATTGGGTTGGCATTTGGGATTGGGATTAAAGGACATAATAGACTAAGACTCTTATCACAGGCCTAGTGGTTAGAAACTTAAGAAGTAGTGGCTTTTTTTTTTTAATTGCTAGGGCACTTTCTTCAGGTCACGATTTGTCTAAACTACGTAACTTTGGGGTCCTCTGTTGCTTTTTGGAAAATGTGGGTGCCCCACACAGCCGTGTCCACATGACCTGTTTCTCCTTGCACTTTCATTGATGGCAAGGCCCTCATCCCTTTTGATAATCCCTGACACACCAGGTGCCTCTGAAGCCCCCGTCTCTCTGGGTCTTGCTCTTCTACAATCATCTTTCTTCCTGTCTTTCTCTCTTTTCTCCCTGCACGCTCCCTTCCTTTCTAATTTTCCTCTTGCCTCTAATCTCCCTTCCTCCCTCCTGCCAAGCCTTTTCACAGGCTGATCATCTCTTTGTTCTTTTTTCTGGCATAACTGGAGCACTGCTCAGAAATGAGATTATTGCATGTTCCAGCAAAGATTGTGGCCCCAGTCAGATAAAAGGACCAAGACTATCTTAACAAACTGCTCCTAAGCTCCTTTTTCAAATTCTATGCTAGTGAGAAAACTTATATTCAAAATCTTCAAACATCATAACTCCCAGAAAAAAGATTTTTTTAAACTGAATCCAGATGATTTTAAAAAATTTGATTCTTTCTCACCCTTTACAAAAAAATGGGATAGGCTTCTTTCCTGTTTGAACACTTTAAAATTCAGCATAGACTCATAAATAGTTTCTGAGTTGAGTTATTCACCAATTAGAACGTACTCAGTCTTAAAGACTTTTCTGCAAAATAAAAAGGTCAACAGCAAAGAAAGTGCTGCTAAGTTCTGCATTGTTATCTACCACGCATGTTAGCACCATCCTTCTGCTACACAGGCGGGCTTCCCAGGTGGCTCAGTGGTGAAGAATCTGCCCGCCAATGCAGGAGACACAGGTAGAGTCTGTGAATCAGGAAGATCCCTGGGAAGAGGAAGGAGGAAGTTTGCTCAAATTCATGTCCATTGAGTCAGTGATGCTATCTAACCATCTCATCCTCTTCCGCCCCCTTTGCCTTCTGCTTTCAGTCTTTCCCAGCAGCAGGGTCTTTCCTAGTGATCCAGTTTTCTTGCCTGGGAAATCCCACAGACAGGGGAGCCTGGCGGACTACCGTCCATGGGGTCACAAAGAGTCAGACTCAGCTTAGCAACTGAGCATGCACACATGTGCTCTACAGACAGTGCTGAAAGCATCTCATGCATTCATGTCACACATGCACACCCTCTTGAATACTCAGCCCTGTGGAGAACATTCCTCACGAGCCCTGAATTTCTGCAGCTGTGGGGTCTGATCAGCCTGCTTGCTCTCTGGCCTCCGCCACACACCTGCCATGCTTAGACACCCAGCTCTGGGCCATCTGTCCATCTGCGGCATCTGCCAGGGCTCACCTGCTCATTCCTGTGGCCGCTCCATCGTCCTTTCAGATGAAAATCTGGACAGGACCGCTCGCTGCTGCTGGGGTGACTCACCCTCATGTCTCTCGAAGTTTTGAATCCCATCCCCGAGCTGACTCACTTGCTGGCTGTTGATCGCTCGTTAGGAGAGTGAGTAACAGTGTTTTGAGTGAACCGGAGGCCTGCTTCTTTTTTTATAGACTAGAGCCAAGAATGACTTCACCTGCCTTCACACTTGTTTTCTATAAAAAAAAATGCACATGGCTCTCTGCAGGGATCAGCAGAGATGGAGCATCTCCAGTAAGCCAGGCGCTGTGCTGGCCCATCAGGAATGCAGTAAGAAGTGTGGTCCCTGCCTTCAGGGTGCTCGCCGTCCACCCGTGGGGGAAGGGAAAGGTCACTGTGATGTGAGAGCCTGAGGAGGGGAGGGGGCCCACGGCAAGTTACCGGGGGGTACACTAGAGACAGGCCCGAGGATGAGGGGCTTTCCTGGGAGAAGGTTACAAGTCTAGAGGACAGGACGGTAGGCAGGGACTGGGAGGAAGGCAGGTGCCGCGGCTCCCGTGGATCCCGCAGCAGGTGTGGAGATACAGCTGGAAGCTTAGGGAGGGTCGCGTTTGCAGGCCCCCAACACCCTCCACAGTCTGAGCTGAACGCAGTGCCGGGGAGACCACCTCCCAGAGGTTTAAGGAGAACTTGAGGAGTGTCAGGCTACTGGGGTATCCAGATTCTGCGGAGGGTGGGGGCCTGGTATTGCCATAGGAAATTGAGTGGAGTCCACAGAAGCAGACAAAGGAGATTCAGGGAGCAAATGAGAGTTAGAACGGGGTATGGGGGGGTGGGAAGGACGAATCAGGGAAGTCCAGAGACACAAAGAAGGACACAACTGCCCAAGGAGGGGCAAAGGGCAGAAGAACTGCTCTGCTGGGAGCTGCTGTGCCTGGACTTCGGCCTCAGGCAAAGCCCCACCCCACCTCTCAGAGCCCGCTGGAGCAGCCCATGTGTCACATCAGATCAGATCAGTCGCTCAGTTGTGTCCGACTCTTTGCAACCCCATGAATCGCAGCACGCCAGGCCTCCCTGTCCATCACCAACACCTGGAGTTCACTCAGACTCACGTCCATCGAGTCAGTGATGCCATCCAGCCATCTCATCCTCTGACGTCCTCTTCTCCTCTTGCCCCCAATCCCTCCCAGCATCAGAGTCTTTTTCAATGAGTCAACTCTTCGCATGAGGTGGCCAAAGTACTGGAGTTTCAGCTTTGTAGGAAGTGCAATTTGTGGTCTGTTAGATTTTCTTCTTGGAGAAGGAAATGGCAACTCACTCCAGTGTTCTTGCCTGGAGAATCCCAGGGACGGGGGAGCCTGGTGGACTGCCGTCTATGGGATCGTACAGAGTCGGATACGACTGACGTGACTTAGCAGACTTAGCAGAGCAGCAGATTTTCTTCTAATAAAGTGTAGAGTTTTATTTCCTTTACTGTGAACTCACTGCTGATGCAAATACATGGAAATTATTCTTGCCCTTTTCATGCCCAAGAAGACAGACAATCGGGGGATATAGAATCCAAGCTATTTTGTTTCAAACAAATGAATTAAATATTTTGACTAGTTGAGCAAATTCATCTGCTTCTCCTGTTTAACCTTTCCTCCTGCCTACACTCCTGTCGAATTTATGTTTTGTAGAAAGCTATCTCAGTTGCATTGACAGAGCGAAATAATAAAGTACCTCAAAAACTCTGAGAGCTATGCAAATGTTAATATGATTAATTGTTAATAACTTTGTTAAGCTTGTCTGTGGGAAACTGAGGCTTTTTTTTTTTTAAAGATATTACACATTGACATTCCTGCCTTATGCACTTGGTAATTCTATTCTTACCTGATACCAAAACACTGACGTTTATACTCTAATTTTATTTAAGGTAGCTGTGCTTGTGAGCTGTCTTCGTTCTCCATGTTAAAGGCTCTTTCTGATGCTCTTGTTTAGAATATAGAGCTTTAATTTATCAAATAGTTGCTATTAATATTTTCAAATTATGCTACGGAGTTCTTTTCTAATTTCTGTTTCTATACATCGTGACCCATGGGTTTCAGTTAACACTGACTAGAAGTGTAAGGAGCTGCTCATAAGAGATGAAAACGAATATTAGAATAATCTATATATGATGTACATGGGGCTTTCCAGGTGGCATTAGTGGTAAAGAACCCACCTGAAAATGCACAGGTTCGATTCCTGGGTCAGGAAGATCCCCTGAAGATCCCCTGGCAACCCACTCCAGTATTCTTGCCTGGGGAATCCCATGTACAGAGGAGCCTGGCAGGCTACGGTCCACAGGGTTGCAAAGAGTAGGACACAACTGAAGCAACTTAGCACAGCATAGCACATAAATGATGTACGTGCATGTATGTGTGAATCACATAAGTGCACCATGAACTCGGTGCTTTATCCTAGTTTCTGTTAGCACATGTGTGCTGGTTCCACACAACCCCATCCAAAAACAGGTCACAGTCACTCACACTCGCTCCTTTCCCCTCTTGGACTGCCCAAAGCACATCTCATTTCTCAGAGTACAGTATGGCAGCCGTAGAGCTAACCCTGCATGCAGGAAGCACATCTTAAATTGGTTTCGGATGACCCACAATGGACGTGCTGCTGCTTTTGCATACAGAAAGTATTGCTTTCTAACTGGCCTGAAAGTTTCTGCTCTTGGAAGCCACTTTCTGTGAGGTCAGAGATTTTCCTCATTAACTTTAAAAATAAATGGTGTTCTGATACCTAGTTTCTTCTTTCTCTTCTAAACACACACACACATATATGTCTGAACATAGACACACATCTGAACACAGACACATCTAAACACACATACACACACACACACACACTGCACTCTGGAATTTTCTGAGTGACAGGGGCACAGGTGATTGTTGTTTGAGGCCCTACTGACCACAGGAGACAAAACTGGAATTATTGTAGAGGTTGGGGTAACTTAGGTCACCCCAGCTTGCACAGCAGTTTAGAGGGATGCCTCCAGAAACTGGACACGAGGTCATCTGTTGCTCCAGGCTCCCCATGAGCAGAGCAGCAGCACCTTTGAGCCCCTGCTCCTCCTCAATAGCCTGTCGGGGTGGTTCCACCCCTTGTGGGAACATCCCTGCATGCTGAGGCCTGGTTTGGTAAATGAGGTCCCTCCCACTAATACAACTTCATTTCCCCTCAAAGCTCCACCACCTAGTTATAGAAGGATACAGTTTGCTTGGTAAAAAATTACAAACCCAGATTGCTTGTTTCATTTTTCCACAACCCTCCACCTCCAACCAGGGATTTAGAGTCAGTTCCCTGAATGTTAGGAAGAGAAATGTTCATGAAGGTGCCATGAGGTACCCCAGAGCAGCCCAGCCTGGTGACAGACCATGCCAGGGAGACCTTCTCTCCAGGGTGAGTTTCCTGCCCATCTGGAGAACTGGCATGAAGATTAAGTGGGGGGTGGGGGGGAGTGGTACCCTGTCCCACTGGAGCAGCTGAGTTTTGGAGCTAATGGTCTTTTCAGAGTTTGGTCATTATCCTGACCAAACCCTGAACTTGCCTGGACTGAAGAAAGAGCCTGGAGTCAGCAGCTGAGACATCAGTCGTTCCATGGATGGGGGAGCTTACACACCACTAGCCAGCTCCTGGGGTGTCAGACATCCCACCTCGGGTGGCAGATGGTGGGCAGAACAAGGTGGCAGGCTTCACTGGGGCGGGCAGGGGAGACTGAGGTTGGCAGTCATAGGAGGGATTGAAATGAGGTGGGCTCATCAGTTACCTGAGGACTTCCCTGGTGGTTCAGACGGTAAAGCGTCTGTCTACAAAGCGGGAGACCCAGGTTTGATCCCTGGGTCGGGAAAATCCCCTGGAGAAGGAAATGGCAACCCACTCCAGTATTCTGGCCTGGAAAATCCCATGGACAGAGGAGCCTGGTAGGCTATGGTCCATGGGGTTGCAAAGACACGACTGAGCGACTTCACTTTCATCAGTTACCAGGGAAACCAGCAGAGGAGCACACCCCTCACGGCCCCTTTGATCAACTGTCTCAGTGGCGATGTTCTGATACAAAGATTAGAGCAACCTCTAGCCGGGCCCGGGTGGGTACACAGGCATTTACTGATCAGGCCCAGTGATGAGCCGGGGAGGTCAGCCAGGTGAGTGGGTGTAAGAGAGGTGGGATGGGTGGGGCAGAGCTGTCCTGGGGGCCTGGCCGTGCACTCGGGCAGTTCTGACGGCTCCTGCCCAGGACAGCAGGTCCCCGGGAGTCAGTGCACTATGTTTTCTCAAGTGGGGGCCATGCGGGGAGCAACAAGAAGGACTTATAGGATTCCCAGGAGGCACTTCTTAGTCACCTTTGCTCACTTTAAGACAGATAGGTAAGAAATGCACTTAGTATCAGATAGAATTACTCTTTCGTCATCCTTGCAACATGTAAGGTGAACAGTGCTAAATTGTGGAAAGGCCAAAGTAATTCCATGGGTTAAAATGATATAAAAATAGTTTAACTTCAGTAATATCGTCCAGTTCACTGCTGGGAAATGGCCACGGTTTTGCTTTCCTCATCCCAAAATCCTAGAGGGAGTGTCCGCAGTCCCAAATGTAGCTAATGTGGAGAAGATTGCCATTTTTAGTTACCTCAGTAACTCCTTTCAGGGGCTTTCCAGGTGGCTTTAGTGGTAAAGAACACGCCTGCCAATGCAGGAGATCTGGGTTGGATCCCTGGGTGGGGAAAATCCCCTGGAGGAGGAAATGGCAACCCTGGAGAAGGAAATGGTATTCTTAGCTGGGAAATCCCATGGACAGAGGAGCCTGGCAGGCTACAGTCCACGGGGTCACAAAGAGTTGGACAGGACTGAAGCTACTTAGCACACATGCAACTCCTTTTAGAAGGAGCACTGCCATTTCGATCGAAAGGAAAACATCCACACCTTCTCCAGAATGGCAAGCCCCAGCAGGCACATAACTGGCAGAAAGGGCTCTGGAGAAAGATGTGAACATCTGAGCTCCGTATTCCTAGGACTGTCCCCGCAGAGGAAGGGGCTGGGGGGGCGGATCTTCACTCTTGCCTTATCTTTAGTGAGGCGGGAGCTCCCCCTAGAGGCGGATGGACTCAGTGCAGCCCTGCCGGGGCTTCTCTCAGTGAGGGCAGTAGGAGGGGGTTCAGGAAGGCAGAGAACTCCTTCCTGAAAATAACATGGGGGGTTCTTATTGAAATCCAAGAAGAGTTTGTGTTGAAAAAGAGATGGAGCCTCCTAGATTAGGGTTTGGCTGGTCCTGTCCCTCCTTTTTTGAAGAACGTAGGGAAAACCACTGGACCATTTAGGTATGACCTAAATCAAATCCCTTGTGACTATACAGTGGAAGTGACAAATAGATTTAAGGGACTAGATCTGATAGATAGAGTGCCTGATGAACTATGGACAGAGGTTCATGACATAGTACAGGAGACAGGGATCAAGAACATCCCCAAGAAAAAGAAATGCAAAAAAGTAAAATGGCTGTCTGAGGAGGCCTTACAAATACCTGTGAAAAGAAGAGAAGTGAAAAGCAAAGGAGAAAAGGAAAGATATACCCATTTGAATGCAGAGTTCCAAAGAATAGCAAGGAGAGATACGAAAGCCTTCAGCAATCAGTGCAAAGAAATAGAGGAAAACAATAGAATGGGAAAGACTAGAGATCTCCTCAAGAAAATTAGAGATACCAAGGGAACATTTCATGCAAAGATGGGCACAATAAAGGACAGAAATGGTATGGACTTATCAGAAGCAGAAGATATTAAGAAGACGTGGCGAGAATACACAGAAGAACTGTACAAAAAAGAACTTCCTGACCCAGATAATCACGATGGTATGATCACTCATCTAGAGCCAGACATCCTGGAATGTGAAGTCAAGTGGGTCTTAGGAAGCATCACTATGAACAAAGCTAGTGAAAGTGATAGAATTCCAGATGAGCTATTTCAAATCCTGAAAGATGATGTTGTGAAAGTGCTACACTCAACATGCCAGCTAATTTGGAAGACTCAGCAGTGGCCACAGGACTGGAAAAGGTCAGTTTTCATTCCAATCCCAAAGAAAAGCAATGCCAAAGAATGCTCAAACTACCACACAATTACACTCATCTCACACGCTAGTAAAGTAATGCTCAAAATTCTCCAAGCCAGGCTTCAGCAATACGTGAACCATGAACTTCCAGATGTTCAAGCTGGTTTTAGAAAAGGTAGAGGAACCAGAGATCAAATTGCCAACATCTGTTGGATTATTGAAAAAGCAAGAGAATTCCAGAAAAACATCTATTTTTGCTTTATTGACTATGCCAAAGCCTTTGACTGTGTGGATCACAATAAACTGTGGAAAATTCTGAAAGAGATGGAAGTACCAGACCACCTGAACTGCCTCTTGAGAAATCTGTATTCAGGCCAGGAAGCAACAGTTAGAACTGGACATGGAACAACAGACTGGTTCCAAATAGGAAAAGGAGTTATGTCAAGGCTGCATATTGTCACCGTGCTTATTTAACTTATATGCAGAGTACATCATGAGAAATGCTGGGCTGGAGGAAGCACAAGCTGGAATCAAGATTGCTGGGAGAAATATCAATAACATCAGATATGCAGATAACACCACCCTTATGGCAGAAAGTGAAGAAGAACTGAAGAGTCTCTTGATAAAAGTGAGAGAGGAGAGTGAAAAAGTTGGCTTAAAGCTTAACATTCAAAAAACTAAGATCATGGCATCTGGTCCCATCACTTCATAGGAAATAGATGGGGAAACAGTGGAAACTGGCAGAATTTATTTTTCTGGGCTCCAAAATCACTGCAGATGGTGACTGCAGCCATGAAATTAAAAGACACTTGCTCCTTGGAAAAAAAGCTATGACCAACCTAGAGAGCATATTGAAAAGCAGAGACGTTACTTTGTCAACAAACGTCTGTCTAGTCAAGGCTATGGTTTTTCCAGTAGTCATGTATGGATGTGAGAATTGGACTATAAAGACAGCTGAGCACTGCAGAATTGATGCTTTTGAACTGTGGTGTTGGAGAAGACTCTTGAGAGTCCCTAGGACTGCAAGGAGATCTAGCCAGTCCATCCTAAAGGAGATCAGTCCTGAATATTCATTGGAGGGACTGATGCTGAAGCTGAAACTCCAATACTTTGGTCAGCTGATGTGAAGAGCTGACTCATTTGAAAAGACCCTGATGCTGGGAAAGATTGAAGGCAGGAGGAGAAGGAGACGACAGAGGATAAGATGGTTGGATGGCATCACCGACTCAATGGACATGAGTTTGAGTAAGCTCTGGGAATGGGTGATGGACAGGGAGGCCTGGCGTGCTGTGGTTCATGGGGCCTCAAAGAGTCAGGCACGACCGAGTGACTGAACTGAACTGTCCCTGCGGTGCAGCCTGGGTGTCGCCGGGTGGGGGCTGGGGGGAGGCCGCGGGGGGGCGGAGACTGAGGAGAAGGTGTGCTGGGGTCCTGTGCCATCACCGAGGACATGCAGTTTCCAGCCTCGGAGTTCATTTACACTTATTCCTATGGTTTGGGGGAAATATTTCTCAGTTGCTTGCTTTATTTATTGGCCATGCCACAAAGTTTATGGGATCTTAGTTCCCCGACTAGGGATTGAACCCAGACTCTCAGCAGTGAAAGCAGAGTCCCAACCACTGGACCATCAGGGAAGTCCCTCTCAGTCATCTTAAAATGAGGTCTAAACTTGTCTTCTACTCCCACGTCATGAACTGTCGTGGCCATGCTGATCCGTTCTCCTTCGCTGCTGCCGCAGCTGATGAACACAGGGCACTCAGTTAACGCCTTATCCGCTTACGGAGCGCCTGCTGGGCGTCTGGTAGCCTACTGTGTTCTCCCACACAGTCCCCCTTCTTAGAGCTATGCTGAAACAGCGCAGGTTTTTTTTTTCCCCTCTGTGCTTACAGAGGACAGAACTGAGGCTCAGAAGCAGATAAGTTGAAGGTCGTATAACTAGAAGTTTGGGGTGGTGGCACCCCGCTTCTGGCTTCCACACCCCATTGCCTTGTTAGTGATGATAAACTAATGGCCGGGGGTGTGTTGTACAAGTGCACGTGTGCTAAGTTTGCTTCAGTCGAGTCCAGCTGTTTGCAACTGTGTGGACTGTAGCCCACCAGGTTCCTCCGTCCATGCGGATTCTCCAGGCAAGAATACTGGAGTGGGTTGCCGTACCCTCCTCAAGGGGATCTTCCCGACCCAGGGATGGAACCTGTGTCTCTTATGGCTCCTGCATTGGCAGGCAGGTTCTTTACCACTAGCGCCACCTGGGAAGCCCCTCATTGCAGTATATACAGCACATTAACTTTTTTTTTTTTTTTAAGGTGGAAGGAGCTTCTTTTTAAAATGGTTTTTTAATTTAATTTGAGGGTTCAGGATGGATTTTCTTTTAAAAATTTAAAATAAATAAAAAATAAAAATAAAAATAAAACCAGCTTGAAAAAAATAAATAAATAAAATGGTTTTTTTAATTTAATTTATTTATCTATTGGCTGCACTGGGTCTCTGTTGCTGTGTGGCTTTCTCTAGTCATGGCGAACAAGTGGTATTCTCTAGTTGTCGGGGGCGGGGGAGGAGCTGCAGAACATGAGCTCTAAGTGTGCAGGCTTGGTAGTTGTGGTGCAAGGGCTTAGCTGCTCCGAGGCATGTGGGATCTTCCCAGATCAGGGATTGAACCTGTGTCTCTTGCATTGGCAGGGGGGTCCTTTACCACTGAGCCAACAGGGAAGCCTGCACTTTTTTTAAAGAGGAAAACAGAAAGTTAGAAAAAGGTAAAAGGGCAAAGGTTTTTCTCTCATTGCCGCAGAAATCTGTCCTGCTCCTCGGCCACGTGTTCTGCATCTCAGCACTATTGGCGGCCTTTGCAGGCGGGCCGTCCTGTGCCTTGTGGGTGGTTAGCAGCATCTCTGGGATCTCTCCACCCGATGCCCATGGCACACACAGCTCCTCCCTGTCCCCAGCCGTGACAACCTGAGTGTCCCCAGACTCCACCACATGTGCCCTGCAGGGCAGAGTCTCCCCTGGTTGATAATCGCTGCTCTGCAGGGCCAGTCACCACAATGCTGAGTGGAGGGGGACGGACCAGGGCCAGGGAGGGTAACACGATGGAAAAAACAGATGAGACTTACAGCCTTTGGGGGAGACAGCAGGCAGAGGTCTGTGACATAGCCGAATAAATAAATGTAAAATGAAGTTCGTTATTAGCCGTGAGGGTTTTGTGATGGACTTCAGAACACCTGTGGCCGAACACGCAGACGTATTGGTGGTATTTCAGTAATTGTTTGTGGGCACACAAAAGCTTTTTAAGAGGAAGATATAGCAACTTGAGGACATGCATTGATTATTTTTACTCTCCCCATTCCATTAAAAAAAAAAAAAAAAGAGTCTTCTATATAATACCTGAGTAGTCACAAGGCATTTATTATTTCTGTTCTAATGATTACAAAACTTTGAGCAGATACACAGAGGAATCAGAGGAATGCAGTCAAAGCTGAAGTAACTTAAGATGTGAGTGGTTATGATACAAGATAGTATGTCCTTGACAAGACAAAACCAACCCGGCAGGGCGTTTGAACTGTCTTGTTTTTCCCGTCAGTTTCCACCATGAAGTGCGATGTGTGGGTGACATACCTCTGGTTGTTGCTTCTGTGTCTCTGCCCTCATCGGGCAGGAATTCTCTGAGGACACATTCCCCGCAGTCCACTCTCTCTCTCTCTTTTTTTTTTTTTTTTTTGGCCATACTTTGAAATGTGGGAACTTAGTCCCCTAACCAGGGATCCAGTCCATAGCCTCTGCATTGGAAGCTTGGAGTCTTAACCACGGGATTCCCAGGGAAGTCCCCCGCGGCCCACTCTGAGTCTCAGTGTCCCCATCCATGAAGAAAGGGAGTCTCCAGTGTTTTTAGCTGATTTCTGGCACAGAATCTGCAGAATCCTCTCTCCCTGTGGCTCCCTGGGGAGCATCTCCGTGCACTGGTCCTCCCATCTCCTTGAAACCCCCAGGCTCCCCTGTCCAGTTTGGAAACCACTCGATTAGGCATCCACCGAGGTCTGTTCCCTTTTCCGGGTAGTTTTCTCTATGTTTCTGCATCCTCCCCGAGTCTTCCTAATGTGTCTATAGATGCAAAGCTGAGCAAAACTGGTGTGCAGCAGTTGCCACTCTGGCTTAGCAGGGTGTGGGCGCCATCACTTATCCCTAGCCCCAGCCAGGGCGGGGGTACCCTGGCCCTGCAAGGTGTGACCACTCTTCTTAGAAAGTCACAACAGACATAGGATCAGGGCAGACACTTGCTGCTCTGCTTCCAGCCCTGCAGCCACAGGCCCTAGGGGTGAGGGTGGGATAAAGCCGGTCCCCAACCCTGTGCCTGCCCACAGGAGGCATCTGGTCCTCCCAGGCCTCTCACTACCCTCATAAAAGACCAGGGAGGCCTGCTCTTCAGAGAGTCATTCAAGTGTGTTATCTGTGATGCATGTTTATGAAGCATCTTTACAGTAATAAAGTGTTCTACTTAGGAGCAAAGCAAACATAATAGTGTATTATCAATTACAAAGTGACTCTCTCTTTAACTAGAGGCACTTAAAATCCTGTCCCTTTGTAGCAGGGGCCTCTGCTTAGATCTGAGTTGGAAAAAGACACTTCAGGGAGAGCAGGGGGCAGGTGGGTGTGGTCCCCGAGCAGAGGGTCTGTGTTAAGGGATAGGGCAGATCCGCCATCAGTGTGAGGTCCTGTCACCTGGACCGGCCTCCAGCCCATGCCGAGGAGATGCTGTGAAGGAGCAATCCCCCAAATTGTCCATGGATCTCCACACTTCAGGGTGTGTTGAAGCTGGCAGCCCCCACCTGGTGGGTTCTGCAGTGGCCTTACCCTGGAGAGGGTGTGGCAGCGGGTGGAGCCTGAGCCTGAGGAGATGGAGCCTCAGGTGCCTGGGAGCCCCGAGCCCATGCGTGCAGCGAGGCATGGACCTCTCACAGCTGAGATGAGTCAGAGAGCTTGGACCTCTTCTTGGCCGATATGGGTGATAGACATACACACTCTATTTCCTGGTGAGTATTAAATCTGATGTTGTTGTTGTTTAGTTACTCATTCAGTTCAGTTAGTTCAGTCGCTCAGTCGTGTCCGACTCTTTGCAACCCCATGAATCGCAGCACGCCAGGCCTCCCTGTCCATCACCAACTCCCAGAGTTCACTCAAACTCACGTCCATCGAGTCGGTGGAT
>NW_011494715.1:1730217-1734458 GCF_000754665.1 Bison bison bison
TTAGCATCATTCCTTCCAAAGAACACCCAGGACTGATCTTCAGAATGGACTGGTTGGATCTCCTTGCAGTCCAAGGGACTCTCAAGAGTCTTCTCCAACACCACAGTTCAAAAGCATCAGTTCTTCAGCACTCAGCTTTCTTCACAGTCCAACTCTCACATCCATACATGACCACTGGAAAAACCATAGCCTTGACTAGAAGGACCTTTGTTGGCAAAGTAATGTCTCTGCTTTTCAATATGCTATCTAGGTTGGTCATAACTTTCCTTCCAAGGAGTAAGCGTCTTTTAATTTCATGGCTGCAGTCACCATCTGCAGTGATTTTGGAGCCCCAAAAGATAAAGTCTGACACTGTTTCCACTGTTTCCCCTCAGTTGTGTACAACTCTTACAATCCTATGGACTATCGCTCACCCACCCACCCCACCCCCACCGGCTCCCTCTGTCCATGGGATTCTCTAGCAAGAATACTGGAGTAGGTTGCCATACCCTCCTCCAGGGGATAAAAAAACATAAAAGTCATACAACACAGTGGGTATCATGAGCCCCACTGGTCAGATATCACTCTCAGCTGGCATAGCAGAGACCCCGCAAAAGCTCTTTCTCTGCGAGTCTCTCATCATGCAGGGGTGTGTTCAGCCCCATCCTTAGGGCATATCAGCCTCTCCATTGTCCTCTATCCAGTCATCCTGTTCCATAAGAGGAGGAGGCATCCTTAGTGTCAGCTTAAGATGAAGAATTAGTTTATTGGAGAGTGTGGGGTGACTGAATCTATAATTTGCATCATTAAGAGAAGTGAAGAAAGAATTAAGATACATTAGGGCTGTGGGGTGTAGTATGTAAATAAATACTTCATAACAATAAACACCTTTGTAATTTCTATAAACATACATCGGTTTTCCAGTTTAACCCTGTATTTCTTCTAACTCTAAGCATTATTGGAGCTTATCCTGTCACCTAAGCAAGAGAACACATAGTCCTTTAAAAGGGTAGGCTTGCTAGCGAAACAGGCTCATTTCTCTCTTGTTTTTTAGTAGCTCAATCATGTCCGACTCTTTGTGACCCCATCAACTGTAGCCCACCAGTCCATGGGATTTTGCAGGCAAGACTACTGGAGTGGGTTGCCATTTCCTTCTCCAGGGGATCTTCCCTACCCAGGGATTTAACCCATGTCTCTTACATTGCAGGCATATTCTGTACCGCTGAGCTACCAGGGAAGCCCCATTTCTCTGTTACTATCCCTGCTAAGCGCTAAAGGTCTCTCTTCTTCAGTCTCTCTTTCTGTTCTTTTGGCAGCTTCCTGCAGTATTCAGGGCACGTTTTTGTACAAGGCATCTCTGAACATTTTACAGAATTTTCCCAGCTTACCCAGACTTTTTATGGCTCCACTGATTAAAGTTCTATTCTCTGGTCTAATAATTGTTTTCAGAGCATAAATCTAATTTTAATGGAGGGAATGTAATTCCGTCTCTACCTCTTACACCTTGCAGGTTATTTTGGCAGCCAGAAGCTTTTTCCCATAGAATAGAAATCCACCCACCACTCTTCCCCTTTGTCGTGGGCGGTCCAGAGTGGCAGACTTCACGGCTGGCCACTGTCACTGTCCTCATTGCTGACACAGAGCTTCTGTGCATCTGCACTTTGATGAACTGACTGCATCAGTCAGTTTTTTTTATTATTATTTAAGAGTTTTTGTGATGTGGACCATGTTCAAAGTCTTTATTGAATTTGTTACAAAATTGATTCTGTTTTCTGATTGGTTTGTTCTTTTTTTTTGGCTGTGTGGCATGTGGGGTCTTAGGTCCCCGACCAGGGATCAAACCTGGACCCTTTGCACTGGAAGGCACAGTCTTAACCACTTCCACCAGGGAAGTTCTGCAGTCGTGGTGGTGAGTTCTGAGTCCCACTGGGCGAGGAATACAGAACCATCGCTCATGGAGGAAACACATGGATTAGTTCTTACATGCCTCTGGCACATTTCCATCCCCAATGCATGCATCACCTTGTTTTATGTGTGTTCTATCTAAACACACGTTACTTAATGTGTATTGTTACATCACAACATTGACTTCATGGCCAGCAGCCCAGGGGACTCATGCCTGCAAGAAGCCTGCGTAACACACACACTTCCCCCTCAGTCTCAGCACAGCCTCACGCATGCAGGAACCCCGCACAGCAACCTCACATCGCGCTGCATCCCAAGCTCAGGGGCCATTTTAAACAGCAAACTCAGCAACCAAAAGCACAAAAATGAGAAATAAGTGGACTAAACAGACCCTGAAAAGGAGTGTCAGAGGAAGAGCATCATCTTGTGTCCACCCGATCCCATTTCCCCTCTCTGCACATGCTCTCCAATAACCACAAAAACGTCCCAATTAACTTCCCCAGTGGTCCAATGGTTAGGACTTTGCCTTCCAGTGCAGGGGTGCGGGTTAGATCCCTGGTTGGGCAGCTAAGATCCCACATGCCTCGCAGCCAAAAACTAAAACATAAGACCAAAGCAATATTGTAACAAATTCAGTAAAGACTTTGAAAATGGTCCACATAACAAAAAGTCTTTTAAAAAAATGTGCCACGTACTAGTTTTGAGTTACAAATACATTTTAAGGAGTAAGCAAATTAACAAACAGAGAATCCATGAAAAATAAGGAGCCACTGTGTTCTTGCATATTTTAGTTTGGAGTACAGGTTAATCACAGAAATATTTAGTCTATAGACTTAAATATTAGTGGGAAAAGTGCCTAGTGTACTGTTACAGTAAATGCAGATCTTCAGAACACTGGAAATGGTAATCTGATAAACTGAATATGTTTACTGGTTAATTCGTACGCGAGAGAAAATCTGATAATGGCTTTTTGAAATGTCAAGACCAAAAAGCATAGACTGTTAAGTGTTTCCATTCAGAGAACAGAAATAAATTGGTCCCGTTGTGCTTCAGTGTAGGGTCATTCATCTGTCTTTTCTCCCCACCCCCCCACTTGCCGGCACCTCCTTTGGGGTCTTAGTGCTACAGGGCTCAGGAAGGAGGCTGGAGTGGGGCCAAGACAGCTCACAAAGGCTGCTGCAGTCAGTGCCGGGGCTGTGAACCAGGAGGTATTCTAAACCTGCACTGTTTAGAATACGTATTAGACTTAGTGCTGAGATAGCCCCTGTTGATGAGCAGACCTAACCAGAGTTTCGAAGGGACTGGCGACCAGGTGAAGGTGGTGTTATCTTAGTCTCAAGCTCCAACGCATCACTTATCTATGTGGTTAGGTGCTACATTGAATCTGTTTAATTCCCTAGTAACTAGCCTCAACTTTTATCAGGAATGCTTAATATGCTCAGATTTTATCTCCCCTGTTCTTCAAGAGAAGTGATTGGAATTCTGTCCAGTAGCCCATAAACAAAGCCCAAGAATCCCTCGGTTCTTACTTCGGTCTTCATCTCAGGGGAGCACAGTGCAATCTAACGGACCACAGCCATGAAGTCACTTGTCATAATGCAGGAGAAGGGATGGACAGCTGTTGAGGGGGAAAGTTCGCAGACATGGCGCTGGGAGGTGTCACATACAAGTGGGATCCAGTACCGTACCCCCCGCCCAGCTGATTGTGGGCAAGTTATTTACAAAAGTCCTGTGAAGAGGAGAGAAAGGTAATACCCATGCATGCATATTTCTAGGGCTTCCCAGGCACTAGTGGTAAAGAACCCACCTGCCAATGCAGAAGACCCAAGAAATGCTGGTTTGATCCCTGGGTTGGGAAGATCCCCTGGAGGAGGGCATGGCAACCCACTCCAGTATTCTTGCCTAGGAAATCCTGTGGACAGAGGAGCCTGATGGGCTACAGTCCATGGGGTCACAAAGAGTCAGACACGACTGAGCACGCACACATTCGTATTTCTAGAATCTGAAAATACAGAATGCTAATGGAACGTGTTTAGGAGTACAGCTGCTAGTTTTGCCAGTTCTGCAGAGGTACAGAGGGTGCTGTTACTGGTGGTATGTAGGGATATGAATTATATCACGCATAAATCTTTAAAAATTAAGGGGAGAATACTCTGGCGGTAAATACAGACAAACTGCTTTCCTTCAAACTGTGGCAGTAGCACGGTTGTCTCTGCTCCCTAGAAGAGAAACTGAACAGATTGGCATCAGCTTCAGAAAACAAGACTTTGTATAGCCAAAGGATTCAATTAAATTGCTCCTCTGAGGTCTTGCTTAGGGGAAGAAATGCTTTTTTTTTTTTTTTTTTTGGATAACAA
>NW_011494715.1:1734558-1735880 GCF_000754665.1 Bison bison bison
GCGTATGTGTTACATCGGTGACGTCTACTTAACAGTGCTGCTGCTGCTGCTGCTAAGTCACTTCAGTCGTGTCCGACTCTGTGACCCCATAGATGGCAGCCCACCAGGCTCCCCCGTCCCTGGGATTCTCCAGGCAAGAACACTGGAGTGGGTTGCCATTTCCTTCTCCAGTGCAGGAAAGTAAAAAGTGAAAGTGAAGTCACTCAGTCATGTCTGACTCTTAGTGACCCAATGAACCGAAGCTTACCATTAACAAGTGTTATGTGAATAAAAATTGTAGGGGGGAAATGGTTTTTCGTTTTCTATTATCTTAGGGAATGAGGAAGCTGCAGAGATGGCTTCGTCTCTCATGCCTTAGGTCATGCCTTTCATACTTCATGGTGAAGTATGAAACTTCACCATGCAGGTGTTTGCTCTGAAGCTCACCTGGGGCAGCAGATATGGGGCCAGCATCGTTTGGGCAAATAGCCAGGCAGGTCAGAGGGGTTCGGGGTATGGGAACCAGGGTCAGCGTATGTGTTACATCGGTGACGTCTACTTAACAGTGCTGCTGCTGCTGCTGCTAAGTCGCTTCAGTCGTGTCCGACTCTGTGACCCCATAGACGGCAGCCCACCAGGCTCCCCGGTCCCTGGGATTCTCCAGGCAAGAACACTGGAGTGGGTTGCCATTTCCTTCTCCAATGCATGAAAGTGAAAAGTGAAAGTGAAGTCGCTCAGTCGTGTCCGACTAGCGACCCCATAGACTGCAGCCTACCAGGCTTCTCCATCCATGGGATTTTCCAGGCAAGAGTACTGGAGTGGGGTGCCATTGCCTTCTCTGCTTACATTATTGAGAGGAATTAAAAAAAAAAATTTCCTTTTGTTTATTTATTTTGCCTGCACTGTGTAGCATGTGGGATCTTAGTTCAACCCCAACCAGGGATTGAACCCACACTCCCTGCTGTGGAAGCTTGGAGTCAACCTACTGGACCACCAGGGAAGTCCCTTGAAAGGAATTTAAAAACAAACCTTTTTACTCCCTGAGAAGCGTAATTGAACACCTCTCAATTTGCTTCAGAACGTCTAGAACTGTTTTAAAACTGCTTCACAATATCTAGGATTGATTTCTAAGGCCTTGGGTGGATTTTGAAGAAGTATAATTTTTTTCTACCGCATGAAATACTTTATTTCTAAAATGGTGGTAATTAGAGATACTTTTTCGGTAATTCTGGAAACACTGTGCTGGCACATGGAAGAGCTGACTTTCTTGCTGGGATTTGTAAACCTCCCTGGGTTGGCACCTGACCCTCCCAGACGGCCTCTTCTCCTTACCCTCCCACCCA
>NW_011494715.1:1735980-1743407 GCF_000754665.1 Bison bison bison
CCCACCCACCCCCAAGCTCTCAGGCTCTCACATCTATCTCTATGGCAACCTTTTCCCATCAGGGCAGAATGTCTGCTCCAGGGACAGCCGCCCTCCCCTTCCCGTTCTGTGTTGTCCCCGCTCTGCCCCTGCGACAGGATGGAGACCCCAGGGAGGGCTGGGTCTGTAATCAGATGGAATTCGATGGTATAACTAGTCAGTATCAGGAGGGAAAGCATGGCAGAAGTGAAACACAGAGGCACCCACAGTTTAACGTGAGAATCTGTCCAGTATCCTGTTGAATCAAAATGCACATGGGTGTAAATAGTCATGTTTTTATAAAATGTGCCCTCGCTTAAAATAGATGCATTCAGGTAAAGCCACCCACAGAGCACGTGCTGTGGGGAACGGGGAATTCTAGGACTGGGAAGCCCTCATGGGAAGGTTTTAGTTAGAAAAGAGCTACCAGAGGGTACTTCCCTGGTGGTCCAGGGGTTCAGACTCCAGGCTTCTGCTGCAAGAGGCACAAGTTCCATCCCTGGTCGGAGAACTAAGATCCCGTATGCCACATGATGTGGCCAGAAAGTTTTTTTTTAAAAAGTAAAGAAACAGAGGGCCAACCCCTCTTGCCCAAGGGGTTGATGCTTATGAAGCTGCCACGTGGTGTTCTGTTTGGCTGTGGTTGTCTCAAGTAGCAATGTCACTTCTCAATATTTTGAAAGAGGAAGTATCTTTAACAGAAAATTTAAAAAAAGAAAATAAAAATCACCTCGCAGCCAGGCAGGAGCTTTTACACAGATGCTCCTTGTAGCTACCAACTCAGTGCCACACTGATTATTTCAGTGGGATGAATCCCAGTGGGCCAGCCGGATCAAAGGATCAGTAACCCTTCCTCATGCCTGGGGATGTTTCCTTGACTCTCCCCACCATTCATCACACCCTTGGTCCCCGCTGCTCCATCAGCTGCCACCCCACACAAATCAGATTCCTGTTGCCCTTTTCCTTTTTTTCTTTCTTTTTCTGGTAATTGTCTCCCTTGTGTGTGGTCTACCTGAGACCTGCTAGAAACCTAGGGCCTCCGAGGAGAAAAGGCAGCAAGCTGATGACTAACCTTATTTGTGATCTCAGAGGTGTTCAGTCCTTGGGTTCCTTTGGCAGAGTTTAATGAATTACAGTGTTTCCCAAAATTGTGGCTTGAGATTTCCTGGCATCTACCTTCTTCAGGGTGAGAATTAACTTACCCTGTCAGTAACATCTTGTTGTTATTCAGCCAATGAGTTGTGTCTGACTCTCTGTGACCCCAGTGGACTGCAGCACTCCATGCTCCCCTATCCTTCGCTATCTCCCAAAGTTTGTTCAGATTCATGTCCACTGAGTCGGTGATGCTGTCTAACCGTCTCATCCTCTGTTGCCTCCTTCTCCTCCTGCCCTCAGTCTTTCCCAGCATCAGGGTCTTTTCCAGTGAGTCAACTCTTTGCATCAGGTGGCCAAAGTATTGGAACTTCACCTTCAGCATCAGTCCTTCCAGTAAATATTTAGGGTTGATTTCCTTTAGGATTGACTGGTTTGATGTCCTGGCAGCCCAAGGGACTCTCAAGAGTCTTCTCACAGTTCAAGAGCATCAATTCTGGTTCTCAGCTTTCTTTATGTAACTTACCTTATGATAACATCTCATCTCTGAGTCATAACCCTTTTGATAACTAACTTCATCTCACTTCTGGTGCACACAAGGTTTTGTTTGTGCCCTCCAAGAGTCTGTTTCCCCAGTCCTGTGTAAGTTCTGGTGGTTCTCTGGTGGGTCAAGAGCTACCTGGAGTAACAGGCAAATTTGGCCTTGGAGTACAAAACGAAGCAGGGCAAAGGCTAACAGATTTTTGCCGAGAGAACGCACTGGTTATAGCAAACACCCTCTTCCACTGACACAAGAGAAGACTACACATGGACATCACCAGATGGTCAACACCAAAATCAGATTGCTTATATTCTTTGCAGCCAAAGATGGAGAAGCTCTATACAGTCAGCAAAAACAAGACCAGGAGCTGACTGTGGCTCAGATCACGAACTCCTTATTGCCAAATTCAGACTTAAATTGAAGAAAGTAGGGAAAACCACTAGACCATTCAGGTATGACCTAAATCAAATCCCTTACAACTACACAGTGGAAGTGACAAAGAGATTCAAGGGATTAGATCTGATAGAGTGCCTGAAGAACTATGAATGGAGGTTTCTGACATTGTACAGGAGGCAGTGATCAAAACCATCCCCAAGAAAAATACAAAAAGGCAAAATGGTTTTCTAACAAGGCCTTACAAATAACTAATAAAAGAAGAGAAGCTAAAGGCAAAGGAGAAAAGGAAAGATACACCCATTTGGAGCCAGAGTTCCAAAGAATAGCAAGGAGAGATAAGAAAGCCCTCCTCAGTGATCAGTGCAAAGAAATAGAGGAAAACAATAGAATGGAAAAGACGAGAGATCTCTTCAAGAAAATTAGAGATACCAAGGGAAAATTTCATGCAAAGATGGGCTCAATAAAGGACAAAAATGGTATGGACTTATCAGAAGCAGAAGATATTAAGAAGAGGTGGCAAGAATACACAGAAGAACTATACAAAAAAGATCTTCATGACCCAGATAATCATGATGGTATGATCACTCACCAACCTAGAGCCAGACATCCTGGAATGCGAACTCAAGTGGACCTTAGGAACCATTACTACAAACAAAGCTAGTGGAGGTGATGGAATTCCAGTTGAACTATTTCAAATCCTAAAAGATGATGCTGTGAAAGTGCTGCACTCAATATGCCCGCAAATCTGGAAAATTCAGAAGTGGGCACAAGACTGGAAAAGGTCAGTTTTCATTCCAATCCCAAAGAAAGGCAATGCCAAAGAATGCTCAAACTACTGCACAGTTGCACTCATCTCACATGCAAGCAAAGTAATGCTCAAAATTCTCCAAGCCAGGCTTCAACAGTATGTGAACCGTGAACTTCCAGATGTTCAAGCTGGTTTTAGAAAAGGCGGAAGAACCAGAGATCAAATTCCCAACATCTGTTGGATCATCATAAAAGCAAGAGAGTTCCAGAAAAACATATACTTCTGCTTTATTGACTATGCCAAAGCCTTTGACTGTGGAGCACAACAAACTGTGGAAAATTCTAAAAGAGATGGGAATACCAGACCACCTGACCTGCTTCCTGAGAAATCTGTAAGCAGGTCAAGAAGCAACAGTTAGAACTGGACATGAAACAACAGACTGGTCCCAAGTAAAGTATGTCAAGGCTGTATATTGTCACGATACTTATTTAACTAATATGCCAAGTACATCATGTGAAATGCCAGGCTAGATGAAGCACAAGCTGGAATCAAGATTGCTGGGAGAAATATCAATAACCTCAGATATGCAGATGACACCACCCTTACGGAAGAAAGTGAAGAACTAAAGAACCTCTTGATGAAAGTGAAAGAGGAAAGTGAAAAAGTTGGCTTAAAGCTCAACATTCAGAAAACTAAGATCATGGCATCCAGTCCCATCACTTCAATGGCAAATAGATGGGGAAACAGTAGAAACAGTGAGAGACTATTTTGGGGGGCTCCAAAATCACTGCAGATGGTGACTGCAGCCATGAAATTAAAAGACGCTTGCTCCTTGGAAAAAAGCTATTACCAACCTAGACAGCATATTAAAAAGCAGAGACATTACTTTGCCAAGAAAGGTCTGTCTGGTCAAGGCTATGGTTTTTCCAGTGGTCATGTATGAATGTGAGAGTTGGACTGTAAAGAAAGCTGAGTTCCAAAGAATTGATGCTTGTGAACTGTGGTGTTGGAGAAGACTCTTGAGAGTCCCTTGGACTGCAAGGAGATCCAACCAGTTCATCCTAAAGGAAATCAGTCCTGAATATTCATTGGAAGGACTGATGCTGAAGCTGAAACTCCAATACTTTGGTCACCTGATGCCAAGAACTGACTCATTGGAAAAGATCTTGATGCTGGGAAAGATTGAAGGCGGAAGGAGAAGGGGATGACAGAGGATGAGATGGTTGGATGGTATCACTGATGCGATGAACATGAGTTTGAGTAGGCTCTGGAGTTGGTGATGGACAGGGAAGCCTGGCGTGCTGCAGTCCATGGGGTCACAAAGAGTCGGACACGACTGAGTGACTAAACTGAACTAAACTGATGTGTCAATTATACCACATGCTAAACAAGCAACCTGGCTTTTTAGTTCTTTTACGAAGGTAAACTGCTAAACATACTGGGGACTTCCCTGGTGGTCCAGTGGCTAAGACTCCTAGCTCCCAATCCAAGGGGGCCCAGGTTCAATTCCTGGTCAGGGAACTAGATCCCACATGCTACAACTAAGATTTTGAATGCCGAAACTAAAGATCCCTTGTGCCACAATAAAAATCGGGCACAGCCAAATAAATAGATTTGTAAAAACCTGTTTGTTTATTTTTGGCTGTGCTGGATCTTTGTTGCTGCTTGGGCTTTCACTCTAGTCGTAATGAGAGGGGGCTACTTTCTAGTTGGGGTCGGCAGGCTTCTCATTACCATGGTTTCTTTTGTTGCAGAACACGGGCTCTGGGGCATGCGGGCTTCAGTAGTTGTGGCACACAGGTTTAGGCGTATGGAATCTTCCCAGACTAGGGACTGAACCCATGTTCCCTACATTGGCAGGTAAATTCTTAAGCCCTGTATAAAAATATATGTACATTTCCTCATTTTGCTATAGGAACATCACTATAAGCCTGTGTTTAAGACCTTCCATAAGTAAATGTTCTACAGCCTATATTGATAACTCCTTTAGCACCTAACAATTCTCTGGTGGGAAACTATTTGCTCAGTCCAGAGTAAGTTTACCATGCTTCCCTGTAAGCTTATACCTTTTCTTCAGTCATTACCAGGGTTAAAATCTGCCTTTCAAAATACAAGTCCTCCGCATGGTCAAGGTGACTTCCTTGTTGAAACTGGAGCACATGGAGAAGGCATATAATCACTCACTGAGCGATGAAACATGGAACAGGGGATGACTCAGTAAACATTTTAAGGAATGTTTGCAAAGTGTGATCTTCAAATCAGTGTTGAAGTTAAATTCCCAACTTGGTCTCCACACAACTGTTACACTGACTTGTGTTTTGGTACAATGCCATTGGTCTCCACTGACAGCCTCCATGAAAACAGCCCAGGAGACTCATCACTGCCTTCACCATAAGGAGGCCCCCCAGGGGGGGGAAAAAAAATCCCATCTGGTCTGCACGCCAAGTATATTGTACTTTTCTTCGCACAACTGGTTTGTTAAACACAGCCCTGACCAGGTTTCACTGCTGGAAAATTCAAGCCAAATTGTGACCCATCCATTCTCGGTATGGAGCAGAGGTGGGGTGCAAGGCCACCGTGCCGTCCAGGTCAGGAGGGCAGGGGGGTGGATGTGGTCCGAGGGTCTTCTCTGTGAACGGCACTCCGGGACTGTGCATGCAGGACCCCTTGGCCTTCTGGTACGCACTTTTTTTTTTAAATTTTGGCTGCACTGGGTCTTGATTGCAGCATGTGGCATCTTTAGTTTGTGGCATGTGAGCTCTTAGTTGCAGCACGTGGTATCTAGTTCCCTGACCAGGGATCAAAACCAGGTCCCTGGCATTGGGAGCTCAGAGTCTTAGAGACTGGGGCACCAGGGGAAGTCCCCTGGTATGTGCTTTTAAAGCCTTGTTTTTCCTTCCTCTTTTTTCCCTTCAGCCTTTCTTTCTTCATCTTTTCCCTCTCCTCTATTTTGAAGTTTTATATTGTTGTATCCTGTGTGTCTTCATAAGCTTCTTGAAGTCCTTTGTGGAATAAGGCACAGTGTAAATTAATAAGTTACAGATGCAAACCAGCATTGGTCGATGCCCTTAGCATCATTATATCCAGGCCATGGCACCCAGATCCTTACTCCTGTAGTGGTGCTTGTCTCGGCTCAGATCTATCGGTGTTTAAGCTGGTGCTTCTATAAAGTCAGAACATGGAATGCAAGCTCCTGTGTGAGCTGAGAGTCCAATATAGCTGGAAGCATATGGCTTCCACTGTGAAATGTTCTTTCTCATTTCCCAAGGAGTTTTAGAGAAATGCACAAGAACATATGTCCAGTACTAAAATTCCCTGCCAGATTTTTTTTCCCCTAAATTGTGGCTTGATATTTCAGATCATTAAGTAGACACATCTGTCCAAGCATGTTTTCCTTTTCAAGAAAAAAAGATCATTTGAAGACAGCTACCCAGTGACAGAGTCAGCTTTCTTAGTTTGCCCGGACACACTTGGTGCCCTTGGCCCTGGAATCAGGCAGAAATTCATCCACACAACTGAGTGCCACCGTCTGTTCACCACCCTGTATCCCCTGGGCGTTGAGTGAAAATAGAAATTCATTTTCCTGTTTGTTTTTAAGCATATATTGGGGAGTGTGTGTGTGTGTTAGTTGCTCAGTCATGTCCAACTCTTCGTGACGCTATGGACTGTAGCCCGCCTGGCTCCTCTATCCTTGGGATTTCCCAAGCAAGAATACTGGAGTGAGTTGCCATCCCCTCCCCCAGGGGATCTTCCCAACCAGGAGATCGAACCCAGGTCTTCCATGTTGGAGGCAGAGTCTTTACCATCTGAGCCACCAGGGAAGCCTGATGTTGGGGAGTATTTCTTAGTAAATCTATGGTTTAGGGAAAATAATCTTCAAGTCAAAGCATTCTCATCTAAATCTTGGCTTGTCACTGGCTGTGACTTTGAGCAAGTCGTGTAACTCTAGTGCAGCCCCGACAGGAATATTCAGGTGTGACCATGTATGTACCATACAGCCTGGTAGAAATGCATTTCCCAAGCCTGGGATGAAATGAGATCACGGTCACTAAGAGGAAAAATGGCACTTATGGCAGAAAGTGAAGAGGAGCTAAAAAGCCTCTTGATTAAAGTGAAAGAGGAGAGTGAAAAAGTTGGCTTAAAGCTCAACATTCAGAAAACTAAGATCATGGCATCCAGTCCCATCACTTCATGGCAAATAGATGGGGAAACAGTGGAAACAGTGTCAGACTTTATTTTGGGGGGCTCCAAAATCACTGCAGATGGTGATTGCAGCCATGAAATTAAAAGACACTTACTCCTTGGAAAGTAAGTTATGACCAACCTAGATAGCATATTGAAAAGCAGAGACATTACTTTGCCTTGCCAACAAAGGTCTGTCTAGTCAAGGCTATGGTTTTTCCAGTAGTCATGTATGGATGTGAGAGTTGAACTGTGAAGAAAGCTGATGGCCGAAGAATTGATGCTTTTGAACTGTGGTGTTGGAGAAGACTCTTGAGAGTCCCTAGGACTGCAAGGAGATCCAACCAGTCCATTCTAAAGGAGATCAGTCCTGGGTGTTCATTGGAAAGACTCATGCTGAAGCTGAAACTCCAGTACTCTGGCCACCTCATGCAAAGAGTTGAGTCATTG
>NW_011494715.1:1743507-1744195 GCF_000754665.1 Bison bison bison
AAAAGACCCTGACACTGGGAGGGATTGGGAGCAGGAGGAGAAGGGGACGACAGAGGATGAGATGGCTGGATGGCATCACCAACTCAATGGACATGAGTCTGAGTGAACTCTGGGAGTTGGTGATGGACAGGGAGGCCTGGCGTGCTGTGATTCATGGGGTCACAAAGAGTCGGACACGACTGAGTGACTGAACTAAAGAAGGAAATTACCACTTACTTGGCTCAAACATGATCCACGGTGCTAGGATTTTAGCTCCCTCAAATTTTTCCCAGCTCCTTTGAGAAAGAATCTTCATGGACTCCTCCCTGCAGGCCTACCAGCCAGTGCTCCCAAAACCTGAGATCCCTGGTGCCCCCCGCTTGGTGTCCTCCACATAGGGACAGAGTGCCCCCGTGGAGTCACTCTGGCACCTGACACCTGTGAGATCCTTGTCTTCCCAAGAGCACCTCTGAGCGTAGAGCACACCCTTTACCCTTGCTTGGCTTGTCAGGATGCTAAATAAGCCAGAGCAGTGGTGGGACAGCACAGCAGAGATGCAGGTGTTCTCGGAGCGTCCTGCATGGTCTCCACCCCAGGGTTTGTGTGCACCATCCCAGGTCGCTGCAGAGCCCCAGGGCGATGTAACCTCAGGAAGCGTCTGGCTCTTCGGAGATGGAAATTCCAGCCGCGCTCCAACTGTCTGAGGGTC
>NW_011494715.1:1744339-1744545 GCF_000754665.1 Bison bison bison
TCTGGGTGATGACTGGACAGCTGTCCCCCACTGCCTGCAGGAAGCTGGGAAACTGCCTGCCAGAGGAAAGAAAGAAAGAAAGTGAAGTAGCTCAGTCGTGTCCAACTGTTTGCAACCCCATGGACAGTAGCCCACCAGGCTCCTCCATTCATGGAATTTTCCAGGCAAGAGTACTGGAGTGGGTTGCCATTTCCTGCCGGAGGAGG
>NW_011494715.1:1744645-1758976 GCF_000754665.1 Bison bison bison
ATAGGACAGATATAGGCTTTTCAGCAGAGAAGGCAATGGCACCCCACTCCAGTACTCTTGCTTGGAAAATCCCATGGATAGAGGAGCCTGGTAGGCTGCAGTCCATGGGGTCGCTAAGAGTCGGACACGACTGAGCGACTTCACTTTCACTTTTCACTTTCATGCATTGGAGAAGGAAATGGCAACCCACTCCAGTGTTCTTGCCTAGAGAATCTCAGGGACGGGGGAGCCTGGTGGGCTGCCATCTATGGGGTCGCACAGAGTCGGACACGACTGAAGCAACTTAGCAGCAGCAGCAGCAGGCTTTTCAGAGAGCCAGAGCTCACGGGAGGCCTTGCCGTTTGTTACGTGAGATACATAGAGCCGTGGTTCTTTGTAGGTAATGGTCTTGCTGTTTGTCATGGGAGATACATAGAGCTGTGGTGTTTTGTAGCTTTCTGCCTTAGAAATGAGCCACGATGAACTACAGAATTTCTGATCCAACTCATTCTTCTCTGCTAAGAATTTCCCCCTTTCCTCCAATACATCGTCACTTGGACATGAGATAAACCTGAGCCCCTCAACTCTCAGCCCCAGAAAACGAAGTTGAGATGCAACTGCCTGGTTGGAACTGGGGAACTTGTCTTAAAAGCTTGCACAGGTGGCCAGCCTGTGCTTTTTAATTTAGATTGGACTGACTGGGAGCGTGAACCTGATGGAGGTTACAGGCGTGCTGAGCTGCAGCCATTCATCAGCCCTGCCTTCTGACCATTCTGGTTTCTTGCCTTCCAGCCGTGAAATCAAAAGACGCTTGCTTCTCGGAAGGAAAGCTATGACAAACCTAGAGAGCGTATTCAAAAGCAGAGACATCAGTTTGTCAACAAAGGTTCATATAGTCAAAGCTATGATTTTTCCAGTAGTCATGTACGGATGTGAGAGTTGGACCATAAAGAAGGCTGAGCACTGAAGAATTGATGCTTTCAAATTGTGGTGCTGGAGAAGACCACATATTCAGTCATACGTATACTAATTCTTGTATCCATTTCCCCCCAAACTCCCCTCCTGTCCAGGCTGCCACACGACACTGAGCAGAGTTCCCCGTGCTGTATATAGTAGGTCCTTGTTGATTATCCATTTTAAATATAGCAGTGTAGTACTGTCTTAATTTTAATCTTCAAGGGAAGACTGATTGATAAGAACATTGAGGAAAAGTAACGAGACCATCCTAGAGTTTCTAATAATTGAGGAGAGGGATACAAAACTCTTCAAGAAATAGAGGTAGAGTTTTCAGGAAATGATTAAATACAAAATAGTTTATCGTGCTTCAATTTTATGTGCCAAGTGAAAAGAAAGAATATATTATCAAGAAGGGACTAGTTTACATTGGGGTGAGAATAGAGGAGCCAATGAAGAGCTGTGTTCCTTGTTTCCCCAGACATCCCTGGGAGAGGGGGCCCACATCTGAACTTGGTCTGTTCAGCAATCCCTATTGTGAAAGTGGAAGCAGGCAGCTTTCAAAACCAGCAGGATGCTCAGATCTCAGGCTGGCCAAGCAACCTTCCAGCTGTAACCGATTTTTCATAGTCAGCTGAATTAGATATTATTTATTCATGAAGCCTAAATACATAAAGGCTTTTTATGAAACTACAGATATTAAAAAAAAAAAAAAAAACCTAGCTGGGACAGTGTAAAACAGAAGAAAATTGCTAATAGGCATGTCATTTTATGTTATGAAGTCTATTTTTGGCTTTTTAAGTTACAGAAAAGTCACTATGAAAATTCTTCATTCTGGGGACTTCCCTGGAATCCAGTAGTTAAGACTCTGTGCTTCCAATTCAGGGGTGCGGGATCAATCCCTGGTCAGGGAACTAAGATCCCATTTGTCATGCAGAAGTGGCCAAAAAAAAGGAAGAAAGAAAATTCTTCATTTCTGTCTTCTGATACAAGTACCTGGCCCACAGAGCTGTCATGGAAATATTCTGTAAAATTACTTTAAGAAAAACACCACAGGGTAAACAAAGTCCTACTGTATAGCACAGGGAACTATATTGAATATCCTGTGATAAACCATAATGGAAAAGGATATGAAAAAGATATATTTCATATTCCCTGGTGGCTCAGCAGTAAAGAATCCACCAGCAATTCAGGGAATGCACAAGATGCGGGTTCAATTCCTGGGTCGAGAAGGTCCCCTAGAGGAGGGCACAGCAACCCACTGCAGTATTCTTGCCTGTAGAGTCCCATGGACAGAAGGGTCTGGCGGGCTACTTGCCATAGGGTCCCAAAGAGTCAGACATGAATGAGAGACTTAGCACACATGCATATAAATCTGAATCACTTTACTGTACAGTAGACATTAACACAACATTGTAAATCAACTCTACTTCAATAAAATAAATTAAAAAACAGAAAACGCTGCAGCTTGAATCCCTGCAAACCAGTGATCTGAACGTGAGCATGTGTGGCCAGAGCAGGTCTGTGATAACTCACCCTGGAGCATGGTGCCCTGGACGTCACAGGGCCATTAAGGTCTCTTGGAAAATAGAGTGCCAGAAAGGAGAAATCACTCACGAGTCTATCACAGAATGCTCCTTTTTCAGCATGGCCTCGTATTTCTGTCAGTCCTCCTTCTTAAAACTTACCGTGATTCTATGGCAGTAAAGCGAGAGAGATGCTGCAGAACAGACAGTGTGACTTCAGCACAGGCTGCTTCTTCCAGCTCTGTCTTCTGGTCCAGGCTCTGCATCGTCACCGGCTCTGACTCTGTGCGCCCTGCCCAGCAGCTTCCTCTCCCAACAGGAAGTCAGCAGAGCCGCCCAAAGAGCTAAGCTTTGTCCTGAGCCTGCCTTCGGGCTGACGGGGGCAACTGAAGGCTTGTGATTAAAGGTCACTCAGTCTGTGGGGGCTGCAAGGTCTCCCAGAACAGGACCTGACAGCCTGCAGTGTAGACCCCCTCCGGCTGCTCCTGTGCCCCAAGGGGTTGCCCTTTCTCCTGGAGCATCCAGCGATTGGAGGTTACCGTGTCCGAGTGGTATTGGCCCCTGTACCCTCCATCTCTGCCGTCCACTTCTGGCTCCCAGATGTACTAAACTTCCTCACCTGCCTGCCCCAGTGTCCCTCCTCAAGCTTCCCCACTGTGGGCGCTCACTCATCTACACTTGGGCTCTCATGGGTACAAAGGACCCTCTGAGCCCCAGGACCAGGCCCTGGCTTGAGTCCAACAGCCCATCACCTACCTGCACTTCTTACCCCTTACGTGGTGGCTCCTGGAAGCCCTGGATCTTAATTGTGCTGACAGCAGGTGGAAACATCTATGCTCTCTGGCTCCTTCTAGAGGCTAGAAGACTGCAAACAGGAGGTGGGAAGGGACTACCTAGCTCCCTGCTGCCTGAATATCCCCAGCATCATTTCTGTCCTATACTGCAGCCTCCCAGCCTGGCCTCTCCCCTAAAGTTCAGAAACAGAAGCTAGGCTCAAGCCCCTCCTGCCATCTGCTTTTTTTTTTTTTAATTGGAGCATAATTGCTTCACAATGTTGTGTTAGTTTCTGCCATTCAGCAGAACAGATCAGCTATACGTATATATTGTTGTTGTTCAGTTTGCTAAGTCGTGTCTGACTCTGCGACCCCGTGGACTGCAGAATGCCAGGCTTCCCTGTCCTTCACTATCTCCCAGAGTTTGCTCAGATTCATGTCCGTTGAGTCGGTGACGCCATCCAACCATCTCATCCTCTGTCACCCCTCCTCCTCTTGCCCTCAGTCTTTCCCAGCATCATGGTCTATTCCAGTGAGTCCTATACATATATCCCCTCTTACTTGGATTTCCTTCCCATCTAGGTCACCACAGAGCATTGAGCAGAGTTCATGTGCTATACAGTAGGTTCTCATTAGTTATCTATTTTATGCATAGTAACAACAGTGTATATGTCAGTGAGTTGTCATCTGCTTTTATTCTGTCCAGTATCCATCTGCTTTTATTCTGTCCTGCCACCTGCTTTCCTCCAGATTTTCAGCCTCCCCCTGGAGGAGCATCTGCCTCCCCTTTCTTTCCCACCCCCACCTGCCATATGGACTGACTTATTCTTGAAAGTGCCTCAAAATAGGAGCACTGTGGGGTGGAGAGTGGACATTACTCAGAGGAGAAAACACATCCAGAGGCATTTCAGATATATCCACAAAGCAATCCGATAAATATTTATGGAGCAGCTGCTCTGTGTTAGAAGGGGGTGAGCAAAACAGATGAGGTTCCTGTCCTCACTGAGCTTACAGTCTGGAGCCTTTTGTAGAAAAGATTCCCAGGGAAGGGCATAGAGATTTACATGTAAGAATGACCACTGTCACCGTAGAGCCAACTGAAATGTCCATCCGTAAGGAGAAGGTCACATAGGTGATAGAGCAGCCATACTATGGAATGTTATACAATAGCTTCCAAGAATTAGATACTCACATGGAAGAAGAATTTGTACATACGCATCTGAATAGATCTGTACATATACACAGACACATGTTTGCATGTCTGCGTGAGTATAAAGAAATCTAAATAAACGCAACTAGTAACAGTGATTTCCTCTAGGAGGTAAGATTTGACACAGCCGGGGAGAGGAGCAGGAGGGAACTTTTACCTTTACTTTATAAACGTCTCTCTTGTTTGGATATTGTGCAACAAATTTCGTATTGCTTTTGTAATTTTTTCTCCATTTTTGAAAGAGTTTTATATAATTTTAGAGGCTACTTTCCATGTATGGTTCTTACCAAATATTGGTAAGAATATTTGGTAAGAATATCCCCGTGTTGTACGATCCATCCTTGAGCCTGTTTATCTTAGACCCAGTAGTTAGCTCCTCCCACTCTCCCGCCATTGACCCTCCCCCAGCCACTGGGAACCACTAGTTTGTTCTCTGTATCTGCGAGTCTGCTTCTTTTTTGTTATATTCACTAATTTGATGTATTTTTTTTAGATTCCACATATAAGTGATATCATAAGTATTTGTCTTTCTCTGTCTGACTTATTTTACTTAGCATAAAGTCCGTCCATGTTGCTGCATATGGCAAAATTTCACTCTTTTTGTGACTGAGTAGTATTCCACTGGGTAAATACATATACATGTATATATCTATCCCACGTCTTCTTTATCCATTCATCTGTTTATGGATAGTTAGGTCATTTCCATATCTTGGCAATTGTAAATAATGTTGCTGTGAACATTGGGTGTGCTAAGTCGCTTCAGTCGTGTCCGACTCTGTGACCCCATGGATAGTAGCCGGCCAGACTCCTCTGTCTCACAGGTGTTAGATAATATCTCCTTGTGCTTTTCATTTGCATTTCCCTGATGATTAGCGATATTATACATCTTTTCATGCTCTGGTTGATCATCTGCATTTCCTCTTTGGGAAAATGTCTATTCAGCTCTGCTGCCCATTTTTTTAGTTGGATTGTTTGTTTTTTTGATATTGAGTTACATGAGCTGTTTATATATATTGGATATAAATCCCTTACCACTCATATCATTTGCTGATATTTTCTCTTATTCAATAGGTTATATTTTTGATATGTCAATAGTTTCCTTTGCTGCACAAAGCTTTTAAGTTTAATTAGATCTCACTTATTTTTGTTTGTATTTGCCTTTAGGAGATATACTTGAAAAAATATTGTTCTTTGTGTAATTTTTAAGACAAAGAAAATAGGAAAAACATATACCGAGGGTTGTTGTTACTGGCAGGTAAACTAGTTTATGAGGGCTTCCCAGGTGGCACTGTCTGTTAATCGCTCAGTGGCGTCCAACTCTGCAACCCCACGGACCGCAGCCTGCCAGGCTCCTCTGTCCATGAATTCTCCAGGCAAGAATACTGGAGTGGCTTGCCATTTCCTTCTCAAGCGGATCTTCCCAACCCAGGGGTCGAACCCAGGTTGTCTCCCACATTGCAGACAGAGCCTCTACTGTGTGAGCCGCCAGGTGGCGCTAGTGCTGAAGAATCTGCCTGCGAATGCAGGAGAGGCAGAAAGATCCACTGGAAGAGGAAATGACCCTCGGCCCCAGTACTCTTGCCCGGAGAATCCCATGGACAGAGGAGCCTGCTGGGCTGCAGTACACAGTCACAAAGAGCCGAACACGACTGAGCAACTGAGCTCCCACACAATCTAGTTTACATCTTTGGAGTTATTTCCACACCTTACATGGTTGAGAGAAGATGGGGAAATCGGGCAACTCACTCTCTCCCACCTCTTGTCGCCCTGTCCTGTAGGAATGCACGTCCCCTCCCGACGGTCTCCCTCTCATCTTCATTCTATCCTCTTCCTATCTTCCTTCATCCCCTCTATGTTTTCAACTCCTCTCTGTCTCCCATTCAAAGTCCTCATCTGGCTTGTTTCCCCAAGCTGTCATCTTTTGCCATAGAAATCAGCAAATTCCAAATTTCCTCCCATGATGTAAATATTTTCACCGGTTCTAGTATCTGCTATAAATCAAAATCAATATCCTTCCCATCTGGTTCTGCTTTTTTAAGCCTAGTGGAAGAAAATTATTGCCTGAATCTCTTATCAGAGTGTTTGTTTTTATAGTTTTTTTTTTTTTTTCTTTTTTTGAGGGGAGATCATTGTCCCTTCCCATCCAAAATTAAACATACCTGCCCGGGTTAGTTTCTATCCAGAAACACTCATCACATCTTTCAAGATCTGCAGTCCTCCACAATGTATTTTTTTGTTTGTTTTTTCGGTGGGGGGGATGGCGATGAAAAATATATTTGTGCACACTTTTCTATTTCCCACACTTGGGACATCTTTATACCTTTCATATTGCTTTTTATTTCTATATTTACTTTTAACGCCAATTAACAATGTTGTAATAGTTTCAGGTGGACAGTGAAGGGACTCAGCCATACCTGTTCATGTATCCATTCTCCCACAAACCCCACTCCCATCCAGGCTGCCACGTAACACTGAGCAGAGTTCCAGGTGCTATGCAATAGGTTTTTGTTGGTTATCTGTTTTAAATATAGCGTGACCTTCCCAAAGTCCTTAAGTGTCCCTTCCCCCCGGCAACCGTGAGTTCATTTTCTAAGTCGGTCAGTCTCTTTCTATTTTGTGAGTTCACTTGTGTCATTTCTTTTGAGTCCACAAAGAAGGGATGTCACATGATAATTCTCCTTCTCTGACTGACTGACTTCATTCAGTGTGACACTCCTAGGTCCATCCGTGTTCCTGCAAATGGCCTTATTTCCTTCTTTTTAATGGCTGACTAATATTCATACACGCACACACACGTCACATCACATCTTTATCCATTCCTCTGTCGATGGACATTTAGGCTGTTTGCATGTCTTGGCCACTGTAAACAGTGCTGCAATGAACATTGGGGTGCATGTATATTTTCAGGCCATGTCTTTCTCCGGGTATATATGCTTCCCTGGTGGCTCAGATGATAAAGAATCTGCCTGTAATGTGGGAGACCTGGGGTTCAATCCCTGAGTTGGGAAGATTCCCTGAAGCAGGGAACGGCTACCCACTCCAGTATTCTGGCCTGGAGAATTCCATGGACAGGGGAGCCTGGTGGGCTACAGTCCATGGGGTCGAAAAGAGTTCGCTACTACTATGCGACTTTCACTTTCACCTTTCATGCCCAGGAATGGGATTGCAGGGTCATATGATAGCTTTATTTTTAGTTTTCTAAGGAACCTCTATACTATTCTCCATAGTGGCTGTACCAATAGAGAAATGCAAATCAAAACTACAGTGACATATCACCACATTGGTCAGAAAGGCTCTCATCGAAAAATCCACAAACAACAAATTCTGGTGAGGGTGTGGAGAGAAGGGAACCCTCCAACACTGTTTGTGGGAATGTAAACTGGTACAGCCATTACTGTATTTTTTAACTTGTTATTCTGAAAGAGCATGTGGCCCTTCCCAACTTTGGAAAGTCTGCTTTAACTTGCCAAAGGGTGTCTTGCCTTCCCAGTCCATTCCTGGGGTATCTCCAGGCTGCACAGGGCAGGGAAGAGGGGGAGAGGAGAGAGCTCCTCTCACATAATAAGCTCAGTGAGTGCCTTGTATTGACATTATATTCAGTGTCATTATTAGTTCTCAGACCTTAAATCACATCTTAACCATTCATGGATAGGTATAGCTAGTATTTTTTTTTTATTTTATTTTACATTTAACAAGATTTCCTGTTAAACCCAAGACAGCCTAGATTTATGTCCTGGCTTCATTGCTTTCTGAGTGATATTAAGCAGCCGTTCATCTCTGAGCCTCAGTCATCTCATCTGTAAAATGGGGAGATTAATAGTACTAACCTCATAGTGGTTGTTATGAGGTTAAATAAGTCAATAAAGTAAAGCACATGGGATAGTGTCTGACACATAATAAGTATATGCTAGCATTTGCTATTCGACTGAAAATGCCCTTCCTTGTAAGTTTTCTTCTTCACTATTTTTCAGATTTTAATTCTACCTTCCAAAGACATAGCTCGTCCATCTACTCATTTTTTATCTGAATCACGTGCACACAATTCATTGCCGTGCTTTTATCTTTTCCTCCCCACTTCTTTGGTCTCAGTGCTTTTTAAATCATCCTTCTAGTCTCCCCTTCACCCCATGGCTCCAGGACGCCTTCCTGGCCACCTGTCTTGAAACTGAATGAGATCACCTGTCAAATGCACCATGGTTTCCCCAATGACATAGTCGGACTTCTCTTTCATGTCTCGCCATCCTGTAGGACCGTGGGCTTCATGAGAGCAGAGAGCACGTGTGCTCCTCCATGCTGAGCTACTGTCTAGCTCAGAAGATCCCATGTACTTAGGACTCCTTCAACAAGGAAATGCAGATGTAAGAAGTAAGAAAAAAACGGATTCCAGACTCAGTCTGCATTTCTGTAAAAACAACCTCTTAAGAACAGGAGATGGTGCAGGACAGGGAAGCCTGGCGTGCTGCAGTCCGTGGGGTCACAAAGAGTTGGACATGACTGAGTGACTGACAGCAACAAAGAGCACACACAACTGAGAGTTTGGAAAGGGACCCAAACACCTGGAGATAAAGTTGTTTGTGTCTCTATTGGGCCAGGTCTTATTTTAGATAATGATGGTGTAGGTTATCAAGCTGATAATGTTCGAGACCGCTTTTATGGTTTTCAATTTAACCTTGGGAATAAGCTTGTTTATTACTTCATGGAAAGCTTTGGAATTAAAAAAACCTCTTTCCTTTCCACTCATCCAGAGGAAGATAATAAGCACCAGATGCTAGTTTTGAAAACTAACTCCTGCAGAAAAAAAACAGGTCTCAAATTGTTCTTATTTGCCTGTTGTATTCTTATTATCTTGTTCTCCCATATCCAGTGAGAAAAAGTGTATGTGTGTGTGTACATACACACATATACATCTGTACACATACACTTGTATATGCATAGTATGGGCGTGATTGTACCTTGGTATCCACCAGCAGATAGGTTCCAGGACCCCTTTGAATACCAAAGTTTGTGGATACTCAAGTCCTTGACACATAACCTATACACACTCTCCCATATACTTTCAATGGATTATTTATAATACCTAACACAATGTAGGGCTTTCCAGGTGACTAAATGGTAAAGAATTCTCCTGCCAAGTATGAGACATGGATTCAGTCTCTGGGTTCAGAAGATCCCCTGGAGAAAGAAATGGCAACCTACTCCAGCATTCTTGCCTGAAGAATCCCATGGACAGAGGAGCCTGGCGTGCTACAGTCCATGGGGTCACAAAGAGTTGGACACAACTTAGGGACTAAACAAAACACAAAAACAAGGCAAGCACTATTACATAGATGCCCTGGCAAATTCAAGTTTTGCTTTTTGGAACTCTCTGGAATTTTTTCCTAGTATTTTTGATTCACGGTTGGCTCTTCAGATGCAGAACACACAGATATGGAGGGTTGACTCTGTGTGTGTGTGTGTGTGTGTGTGTGTGTGATGGTTCTGTGAAATTCACTGAACCTCCCCTGGTTCCCCGAGTCTTTATCAGGCCCTGTTTTGGGATTCCTTCCAATTAGAGAAAGGCTTCTGCAACATTCTTCCCGCTACAGTTGTTTCAAGCAATTTTGTGTAAAATAGTTAAAGCCCCTTTAGCCAATCTAATAACTCTAAACACTATTAGAACTTTGTTTATTCATCCAGCAGTTAATTTTGGAATGCTTCCTGTATCCTGAAGTTCAGCCCATTTAATTTTTTTCTGAATGCTTTAGCCCTATTAGAACAGGACAGCTTTCAAACACAGCAGTACAGTGGTTTATTCACAGCAAGTTAAATAAATCCCTTGCACCAGAAGCTCGAGTTTTAAAACAGAAAATAACCGAACTTGAAGACCTGAAAAACAAACCTTAATACCATCCCCAGCTAAGAAGCATAAATTCACAAATAAGTTCTCTTTGTCACAGTAAGTGCTGGTTGGTGAAGAAGTAACTTGAATATGAGTAACTTCATCTCACAGCAGCTTCTCTCTTCTACTGTGGGTTTCTGTTAAAATTTAAAAGGTTATATTTCATTCACTTCGGCCATCTGATGTGAAGAGCCAACTCATTGAAAAAGACCCTGATGCTGGAAAAGATTGAAGGCCGGAGAAGGGATTGACAGAGGGTGAGGTGGTAGGATGGCATCACCAATTCAATGGACATGAGTTTGAGCAAACTCCAGGAGATAGTGGAGGACAGGGAAGCCTGGCTTGCTGCAGTCCATGGGGGTCTCAAAGAGTCAGACAGGACTGAGTGACTGAACAACAAATTTCATTTACTTACCTTAAAGTCAATAATATTTAATCCAACCAGAAAACATAGTCATTGTCAGTTGGAACCAAGCATTGCAGATTATCTCTGAATAAACATGATGAAATGTTCCTTTTGCAGATGCAAGTACTGGCATTACGATGAAAACCTGCTCACAGCCAGCATCATCATTGTCTTCCATAATGAAGGGTGGTCCACCCTCATGAGAACAGTCCACAGTGTAATTAAAAGGACTCCAAGGAAATACTTAGCAGAAATCGTGTTAATTGATGATTTCAGTAACAAAGGTAATGGCTAAGGGATTGACATTCAATCTATAAAGTAAGTTTAAATTATAAACAGTCGCAAACATGTAATTTCAAAATAGTGTAGAAATTAATGGTATCTATTGATAGCATCTATAATCAACAAGTTGGCACTGTGCCAGACATTGTATGTAAATTAGTTTCTTTAGTTCTGACAGTAATCCTTGTGAGAGATATTGTGCATTTTCATTTTGCACTCGAAACTAAGACATGTTAAGTAACTTGCCAGAGGTGACAGGTAGTAATTAACAGCTGCCTCCCAATCTATAGGCTGCACATTTAATCACAGTCTTATACTATACCAATTCTTTGGGCCTTGGATTTTATAAAAATTTAATTGTAAAGGTAATTCATTAAATGACTGAAAAAATGCAGTGGTATGTATGTTGTAATGTCACCTAAAGCCCTATCTAAATCTATATACTGAGATCTATATACATTTTAATAGCTTTATTTTGCATTTGAATGATGATGCAAACATTGAATTTGACCAGAAACCATGGGCTATTTTGTTTATAATAGAAAATATCTACTAAAGCTTCCTTTGTTCTATATTTGATTGAGGATATTTGGAAACAGTGTTTTATTTTTTATTCTTCTTGTGGAGTGAGCGCTAATGCATCTATGGTGGCATCAGTTAGTCTTGGTTCCACTTGACAAGGGAGAGATTGAGCAATAATTTTCCACTTAAGTGGGGTGGGGTCTTTTAAGTTAATTTTTTTTTCTTCAAATAGATCCATTATTGTAAGCTGAATAAATATTCTTAGTGACATAAATATCAAAAGATAGATAATGCTACAGTCCAAGGGACTCTCAAGAGTCTTCTCCAGGATGTCAGAAAAGAAGTCAGAACATGATCAGCATGAAAAAAAAAAACATTTAAAATGGCTTTAAAAAAGCTTCCTCCAAAACTTAATATAGAACTCTCCAAATTCTAAACCAAGTTTATAAACCTCTGCTGTTTTTGAAAAGACATGACCAGAATCTTGATCTTGCACACATTATATTAGCATGGAGTGAAATAGAAATATGACCTACTTACTTCCTTTTCCCCTCCTCATTATACACCTAATCACTTTCTTCAACTAATCACAGCAGAGAATTTATAATTTTAGAGTAAAGAGCAGAGAGAATGTATAACTTTAAATTTTTCAGTCATCAAATGCCTTTAGCTGAGACATCTTGGTTGCAATTTTCTATGGTAGGAATATTTTCATTATGAATGCTATTCCTGTCTCAGGATAAATATTTGATAATATGTTTTTAAGTGATATTGTTGGTGCCAACAGTGTTTTAAATTTAGCAAAACTTAAATCTACAAAAATAACAGAAATTCCATGTCATGCTTGTACAGATTTTAAGAACCACTACATTATTAATACAAGTTAAAAAGCTCAGCATAGTCTTTAAAAAAGTGAAGATACATCATAAGATGTTTCCCATTCTAAAATCTTGCTTTCTTGCTTGGCCCAAGGAAAGAACAAAATTTTGTGGTTAAGTTTTTTATCCAGTTTAATTTTTGTGTGATCAGTGCTTCTATTGTTCCAAATCTCTGACAGCCTTTTGTAACACATTTAAAAGGCAATAATATATAGGATCTTCTTCACTCAGAGTGCAGAGTCGTTGGTTGGGGCTACCCTTGGACAGAAGTTCAGAAAGTCTTTAATTACTTCTCCCAATTTCAAAACAAGCTTAACATCTGTCAGCCCTAGCCTCAGTAAAATTATACAAAATTTGGTAAACATGACTTGACTGAAAACTAGGTTTGTTTTCTTTCCCCAGTATATTCATTAATTAAAACTTTGAGTTATAATTTTTTTCTCTGAAAGACAAAACACTTAACTAATTAATATAAAACCACACAGAAGAGGTGGCTGCTCAGAAGCCTCGAGTTTCTGGAAGTTACAGTGTCCTCAAAACGCAAGGGTTTTGGGCCTTTAATCTAAGAACACCCCTCTCCACCTGTGCCTCCAGCAAAGGGCTGCAGAGACCATGCATCTTTGCAGGGCTTAGCAAAGAAGGCTGGAAGAGCACTTCTGCTCACAACTACTCATCATTTCCTCATGCCTCTTATTGGTTATAGCAAGTCACGTGGCCCAGCAGTGGTCCCAAGCTGGGCAGGATGATCACCCCCCAGGAGAGGTGTTTCGTATTTGGGACTGGGATCCCTCCGCCTCTGTGTTGGCATCTGTGAAACCCTATGGTGGCCAAGTTATCTTACCTAGAAATAGATTTAAAGAACAGAAACAGGTTTCTGACAATAACAATTTATTTTAGATTTATTTAGATAACATACGTGAAAATACCTAATGCAATCCAGAAGGGCTTTAGGAAAAAACCAACTTACGGCTGTATTGAACTTAAAAAAAAAAAAAGGTAAAGTAAGAGCTTTAAAAACAAAATAAAACAAAAAAACCTTTTATTGAAGGGAAAATTACCAAGACTTTCTGGGGAAAAATAGTAACTCAGCATGAGAATTTTATTTATAATTCTCATTAAAACTGGATGCCAAAATAGAGAAAGGAAAATTTTTTCTTCCCAGTTTTGAATACGCATGTGTGGGTGTCTTGCTAATTATAAGCTCCTTAAAAATGAGTGAAGTATTAAGTGTACAGCTTGATTTGCCCAGTAACCACTAGCTCATCACTAAATACAGCTGTTTTTTGCCTTTTTTTTGTATTAGTGGGCTAAAATTTTAAACAACTTAAAAAGAACGTTTGTGATTCAAGAAACGTCTTTAAGAATCCAGGAATTAGTTGTGGCTGTGATGAACCAGTTTTATGGGCTCGTAGCGATACAAACAAAAACCGTTCTGTTGCAGCTCCAAAGCCAAGATTGAAAGTTTAACAAATGTATCTTGTTTTTGTAACCCCAAATTTTCTCTACCAAATTACAAACATATGTATGTATGTGTATATGTGTGTGTGTGTGTGTGTGTGTGTGTGTAAATATATAGGGCTTTCCTGATAGCTCAGTTGGTAAAGAATCCACCTGCAATGCAGGAGACCCCAGTTCAATTCTTGGGTCTGGAAGATACCCTGGAGAAGGGATTGGCTACCCACTCCAGTATTCTTGGTCTTCTCTCTGGCTCAGCTGGTAAAGAATCCATCTGCAATGGGAGAGACCTGGGTTCAATCCCTGGGTTAGGAAGATCCTCTGGAGAAGGGAAAGGCTCCCCACTCCCATATCCTGGCCTGGAAAATTCCTTGGGTTGTATAGTCCATGGGGTCACAAAGAGTCAGATGCGACTTTCCCTTTTCTTTTCATATGCATACTTGTGTGAGTGCATGCTCAGTTGCTTCG
>NW_011494715.1:1759076-1768459 GCF_000754665.1 Bison bison bison
CAACTCTTCGTGACTTTATGGTCTGTAGCCTGTCAGGCTCCTCTGTCCGTGGAATTCTCCAAGCAAAAATACAAGGGTGGGTAGCCATTTCCTTCTCTAGGGGATCTTCCCCACCCAGGGATTGAACCCGTGTCTGCTGCACTGCAGGTGGATTCTTTACTATAGAGCCACCAGGGAAGCCCATATACACATCCATACATATGTAAATGATATGTGTATTTATTAGATAAATGTGTAAATATTTATTTATAAATTTATAAATATTCATAAATATAAACACATGTTTATAATATATAAATAAATACTTATAAATAAATGTTTACACATACACACTTGTTGGGGGCTTCCCAGGTGGCGCTAGTGGTAAAGAACCCACCTGCCAATGCATGAGATGTGGGTTTGATTTCTTGGGTCAGGAAGATTCCCATGGAGGAGGACATGGCAACCCACTCCAGTATTCTTGCCTGGAAAATCTCATGGAGAGAGGAGCCTGGTGGGCTCCAGTTTATAGGGTTGCAGAGTCAGACATGACTGAAGCGACTTAGTGCACACACATGCACACACGTGTTGATGCTTAAACTACAGAGAAGATGGGATTTTTTTATTATTGTTATTTGCCAGCTTGATGGGTACTATATTGATCATCACATCAAGACTACTCCTCTCATCACTAATTGTAGGGGGAGGATGGCTCAGAAACAAATGTTAACCTATACCCTGTGTGGATTCCAAGAGGCTATGTAATGTTATCCATAGACAGTGCATCTTCAGAAATCCTGAACCATTGCTTCTGCCAAAAGCCAAAGAACTATTGTGCCTGAAAGCTTCTACATAGGATATTAACATTTGAATTGTTTTAAGTTTTCATGTCAGTTGGCATAGAGAGAGTTTATTTGTTCTGTATGTTTAGAGAGAGTTTTGATCATTCTCAGGCTAACTATTAATAGTTCTCCATAGGTGTATTAAGCTCAGAATTTTAACTTTAATAATACACTTCACCTTGCTTCTCTATACGTTAACATTGAGCATGCTTCTGTGTAAAATTACTGACCTGTTGCCTATCCTTGTTTCTTGAGAAAAATGATAGCTTAACTGGTTTGTAACCACAAATATAATGTATAATATTGACTGAGTTTTTTATTCATAGAACACTTAAAAGAAAAACTGGATGACTATATTAAACTGTGGAATGGCCTAGTCAAGGTATTTCGAAATGAGAGAAGAGAAGGTTTAATTCAGGCACGAAGTATCGGTGCCCAGAAGGCCAAACTTGGACAGGTAGGAAACATTCAATATCTTTTGTGTCTGTTTTGGATTTTGTAACTAAAAGATCATGTACATTTTTAGGTACCATTTTAATTTTTTAAAATTGAAATGAAAATGCTAACTTAACCAGACAACTTAAATATCAAAATCGACACTATGGCCAGCTTATCTTAGCATCTAGTTTAAAATTGTGCGTGATAGATGATGTCCTGTAAGTGGGGTTTTTTTCACCCTGCCTCTTTTTTTTTTAAGGTTTTGATATACCTCGATGCCCACTGTGAGGTGGCCGTTAACTGGTATGCACCGCTTGTAGCTCCCATATCTAAGGACAGGTAACATTACCTTGCTTTTATTTCCTTCGCTGGTTGAAAAGTAAACCTCATCCTAGAAGGACAAATAATATTCCCATCCTGATTTCATTTCTGTTCAGTGTATCAAGTTACGTGTTGAGTATTATTTTCTAGCTAGTTGTATCCCTGAGTGGAGCTTGGCGGAAACGTGGGACCGATTCAGATGCAGGCAGTTAGACGTTTGGAATAAGCCCAGCACATCTCACTTAGAATCTCCTTATGGTTGGGTCAGTAAAGAGACTTCCTCCAGCTCCACAAGCTTGCTCTAAGAGTAATGTTAACTGCCCCCTCCACACTGTGGTAACATTCTGAAGACTTGAAGGAGCATGCTTTGAAATTATGCCTATTTGTTTTTGTATGACCTTGGAAATTATTATTTTACATAGTATGGGCTAGCTGTCCTCTGTGTCAAAGCCTTGGATTTCCACATGACCTTTAAAGTTTAGACGTGGATACAGCTGTCCCATGGGAACGTGGTGATCACTGTTCAGTTTACATCGGATCTGAAACGTTGACAGCAGTACCAGTCTTCTGGTTCCCAAAGCCAGAAGACTGCTTTTAGTCCAGAATCCTTACTATTTCAGAACCTAGAAAAAATAAAGGGGACTTCCCTGGCAGTCTAGTGGTTAAGACTCCATACTTCCAATGGCGGGTATGTGGGTTCAATCCCTGGTCGGGGAACTAAGATCCCACAGCGGCCAGAAACAAAGAATTCATTAAAATGAAAGTTTTAAGAAGGAAATAAGACATGTCCCTGTGTCTGTGGCCTGAGTCAGAGGAAGACCTTTCAGAGGACTGTATCATCCCAGGATCTATCAACAATGTTCTCACTGCAACCCTGCAAAATAGATATTATTACCTCTCTTCAACTAAATAGGATGCCGAGACTGAGAGAAATTCATGAATTTGCCCCAACCGGGACAGTTTATAAAGAATCCAGCTGAGATCCCTCTGGAACACCTTCCACTGCATACTTAAAAATCCGAGAATCACAAGACTCTCATGAGGAGAGATAGCCAGCCTTCCCCTCTCCTGGTGAGAGTGGGCAGTCCTCTGAGATGTAGGCAGGGTGAGTGAGGTCATTCCACCGGACCCTCGACTGGCCCGCAGGAGTCCACAGGCGGGAATAAAGCCCCTGTGTCGAAATCCTGAGCCCCAAGGATTTTCCCCTCTTGGTTTCTAAACATCTAAAACGCACCTTAACCGTGGTTGGAAAAACCTGTAATCTCCATTTTGGGAGATACCTTTTAAAACCCTTTCTGATGAAATGAACACGAGAACAAGCAGTGTACCAATTATCTGAGCAGAGTTGGCACTGTACCTAATTAGTCATATACCACTAGCATTTTTATGAAGCCCAGATAAAAGGTATTTTTTTTTTTTGCTCCAAATTCTCAGGCCACTATTTATGCTATTCAGCAGGTTTTGAGGGATTTTTGTGTTTTTTTGTGTGTGTGTGATAAAAGCTAATTTTTTGCAATAAAAGAAGTAGGATAGAAGATCAAGTAAATGTATAGAAACAGATTTTCATAATAACTTCTTCCAAAGAAGTAAAAAGCAGCAGAGTTGGGAGCACTGCTGAAAGTGTAGCAGGTATTATCTTTCTACACACACACACTCTATTTTTTTTTTTTAAGAAACTGTAATCTTTATTTATATTTGTTTTGTGTCTTAGGCCAGGCCTTATGAGGCAGGTGGGCTCTTAAATTTCCTAATAGTTCCCCGACCAAGGATCAAACCCATGCCCCCTGCATTGGGAGTTTGAAGTCTTAACCACAGGACCACCAGGGAAGTCACACACACACACACACACACACACACTGATTTTGAATGGAGGGGCAAGGAGGGGAAAAAAATGGGCAGGGAAACCTGAGAAATAATGTGAAGTTACCAAGAGAGCGTGCCTGTAGGACCAGAGTGACAATGAGGAAGCGCTGCTAAGTTCAAGGACACAGCTCTTTGTCCCCAACGTTTGTCTGTGAGCCCAGGGACGTCCCCTCTCCCCTTCTCTTATGAAAACAGCCTCCTTGACTTTTTAAGGCATTCGTTCACGTCGACCTCCCATTAGATATTAATGTCCCCTGCTGCTGCTTAGTTGCTAAATTGTGTCTGACTGTTTTGCAACCCATGGACTGTAGCCTTCCAGGCTTCTCTGTCCATTGGATTCTCCAGGGGAGAATACTGGAGTGGGTTGCCATTCCCTTCTCCAGGGGATCTTCCTGATCCAGGGGTCGAACCTGCATTTCCTGCATTGTACGTGGATTCTTTACTGTCTGAGCCGTTAGGGAAGTCCTAAGGTCCCTTAGTGGGGAAAAAAAATAGAGCAACCCAGAATAACAAGAGATAATACAGATAGACCTGCTCAACTAGTAAGTGTTGGGTTTCTTAAATGCTTTTTCATTTTCTGTAAATGTTTCAGAACCACATGCACTGTGCCTCTAATAGATTACATAGATGGGAATGACTATTCCATTGAGCCTCAGCAAGGTGGGGATGAAGATGGTTTTGCCAGAGGGGCCTGGGACTGGAGTTTGCTATGGAAGCGAATCCCCCTGAGTCACAAGGAAAAGGCCAAAAGAAAACATAAAACTGAACCTTATCGGTAAAGCTCGCTACTTCCTCTTTTTAACATGGAATGTTTCTCTCTAAGTACTTTTTTTTCTTCCTTCCCCATGTCCTGGTGTAAACACGTGGGTCCCCACACGCCCTTGCATTTCATCTTTGCTGCCATCCATCAACAACACAACACAGAACCATTTGCACTGTGCCGCTCATAGATGTCATAAATGGCAACACATATGAGATTGTGCCCCAAGGGGGTGGTGACGAAGATGGGTATGCCCGAGGAGCATGGGACTGGAGTATGCTCTGGAAACGGGTGCCTCTGACCCCCCGAGAGAAGAGACTGAGAAAGACAAAAACTGAACCATATCGGTAATCACTAAATCACTTACCTTTTTTTCTTTTCTCCAGTCGCTGCTAACCTATTAACCTCTTGCCAAGCTAAATATATATATTTATTTATATATATATATATATATATAAATATAATTAACACTGTAGATGCTGTCTCAGACTATGAAAGGATTTCTTTCTTTGTGCTGTTTCAGGGGTTTAAATTCACCCTTTCATCTTTGTGGTTGCTTTCTTCTTAAAAGCAAGCTCCATTTGGGGGCAGACTTGGAGGGTGGGCATGTTTTATGGTATCAGTTCCAAATACAGGTGAAAAACAAGAAAAGCTTTGCAGTCTTAGGTTTTTGTTTGTTATTTTGTTTAGTCGCTAAGTCATGTCTGACTCTTTTCGACCCCATGGACTGTAGCCCGCCAGGCTCCACTGTCCATGAGATTCCCCAGGCAAGAATACTGGAATAGGTTGCTACTTCCTCCTCCAGGGATCTTCCCGACTCAGGAAGCAAACCCATGTCTCCTGCATTGGCAGGTGGGTTCTTTACCACTGAGCCCACCTGGGAAAGTGGACTAGACATATAATTCTATAAGTTTAAAATGTGTAAACTTTACTTACTATCCAAGTTTTGTATCTACTTTGATGCCTTGGAGGGTAGTATTAACAACAAAAGGCAGTAACAAGATTTTTTTTTCTTTCTTTTGTTTTGTATGCTCTTAAATAGTAATTTTATGCCAGTTAAATTTGATGAATAAAAATACATGACTTGGGAAATGTTACACAGAATTCCTTTATGACTTCATTCTCAGAAGAGCATTTGATTAAAAGGAGATGTTTTTCCAGAATCTTCCTTTCTCCTTTCTTGTGCCTCTTCAAATAGAAAAATTTATGTTCTTCTCTCTTTTTTGGTCTTTTTACTAGAACATTTTTACCATCTTTTAAAGAGTGGCCCCAAATGAATTGTTTAGTTAGATGCTAATGTAGGTTTCTAAATGTGTCTAATTTTATTTTTTTGATCTTATGGTTCTGCTTTTGGTCTCTCTCTTCCTGTTGCGCTACTGATGATGCTCGAACTGTTTGGGGACAGTGTCCGATGTCATGCAAAAAGCTGGTGGGGTCTGGGCATGTCGTGATACCAGGATACTGAAATGGCAAACATAAGGAAATTATACAACCTTTCAGCTTTATGTGACATTTTCCAAATTTGTTTGAGGTTTTGTTTTTTTTTTTTCCCCCAAAATTGTCCAAGAGCCTACCACTGATATGTTTAACCTGACTCACAAATAATTCTGGGAGGGAAAAAATAAGGGATGGTGACTACAGGTATATTCCCACCAAACCCATGGGCTAGTAAAGAGAATTTTTTAAAATGTGCTAGAAAAATTTAAGGAAGGTTTCCCTTTAAATAACTCACTGGCTTTCACATTAAGATACATTTTTCAAATATGTACTGAGATAACTGGGAATATGTTTAAAGATCAAAAGGGCATAGTCATAATAATGTTAAATGACAGTTAAATAAACGTGGTGTGAAAATATAACCGAAAATGCACCAGTGCTATTTAGTGAGTTCAGCTGCATACTCTGAGAAGAAAAGCCTTTTGAGAGGATGACTTTCCCCTGACGTGATGACATTTCCTTTTAATGAGCTGTGTTCCCTCGTGGCACTGAACACGCAGCAGGCGAGACAGAAATTAAACAGTTCACTACATGAATGACTGTGGAGCAGCGAGTACGAGTGGTGAGAAGCAAAGCCCAGAAACTGTTCCCGAGGCCGAGCCCTGAGGGATGAGGGCTGTGGAGTGGCAGGAGGACAGGAGCCTGGGCCCTGGGGCAGGAGGGGGTCAGCACAGCAGGGCGGCGCTACCCGGCTGCCTGATGGGGCTCCGGTGGGGCAGGAAAGAGGACGCCATCAGGGTTCTGTCCGTGGGCTAGGATGGCAGCAGTGAGGCTGGGAAGAAGTGGCTTCACCGTGTGAACCCACTATGTGAGTTGATGGTGCAATCAGCGGGAATCGGCGATAGATTGATATCAGGTGTGCTGATGAAGAGGCTCCAATGGAGGGACCTACCTAAGATTCGTATGCAGCGACAATCCTTTGTTCCCGAGGGAACAGGATGAAAATTATTCTCCTCTAACTTCTGATGCTGGGAGGGGCTCACCATAGAAAGCTACCAAGTCTTTTTTTTTTTCTCTTGTCGCTAAAAAGTACCCAGTTCAGGATCGCACTCAGGAAGGCCCACGAGTCACCCTCTGGCATCCCTGCGTCCTGACACAGTAAATAACTCTGTCTCATTCTCCTGTGTCATTTCCGGGCCACATTTGCAAACTTACAATGAACCCAGGCTGTCCTCCCATGAGCTACACCCTTATTTGGCAAACCCCTGAGCTATAAAATTTCAAAAATGAGATACTACTTTCATGGTGTATGGTTTCACTCATCCTGGAATGACTCATAAATCATTGCGGGAACATTTAGCCAGCCACGGCTTATGGCTCAGTCCTTTTGAGGAGTGAAAGCAAAAATTCTGTTTTAACTCACAAGGCTTAATTTTTAAGTCAACCAAGGAACCAAGATGCCCTCTAATGGCGAAATGATGTAATGCTCTAATTTGTAATGAAATATATCATACCATTTCAGTTAAAAATTGTAGTGAATTCATAAGAAATTATGAACAGAATTGCTTGGTGAAGGCTTTATAATTTCTTAATGTTTGGCCATCAGTTTTGTCTCTTCTATGCATTACTTAACTGTATTCCAAAAAGCTTTGTTGTCTATGGTTGAAGGGGTCTTGGGCATTTGTCTTTCAAAGTTGTTCCAGCATTTCTTTCCCTTAGGTCCCCAGCCATGGCTGGAGGGTTATTCGCCATCGAAAGAGACTTCTTCTTTGAACTGGGTCTCTACGATCCAGGCCTCCAGATTTGGGGTGGTGAAAACTTTGAGATCTCATACAAGGTAACATTTCATTAAACAACTGCAATTTTTCCAAGAAGTTACTGATTCTTGTGACTATACGATAAGGCTGGTTTCTTTCAGGTTGTGTGTGTGGGGTGGAGGAGGGGGGTGGTGGGGGGACTGTTTGATGCATTTCTCTAAATTATAAGGAATGACTAACAAACATACTTGCCTTTTGGGAAAAAATAAGGGAAAATGCAAGCTCCGACTGCATATGTACACGGCTCAGCTAAAAACGGAGGCCAGCAAGCTTCAGAATAAAAATGCCTCCTTTCCCATCCCCCACCCCTCCCCCAAAGGTTTTCCATACTGGAGCCTTTTGTTATCAGAGCCCCTGGGGGAATCAGCAGTTGTCGGGTCCGTTTGCCCATCCACTGCTGAAGCTGCCTTTCATCCCTGTAGGACAGGATGCTTCAGGACAGAGGCAGACCCCAACAGGGACTGGGGTCCTCACACTGACACGGGAGCTGCAGCTCCCCACCCTCTTCCTGAAAGAAAGAGAGAGAACAGTGATCCGGTTTGAGTTGAACAGATAATTGTTCACCTTGTCTTGAATGTCTGGAGCTCAGCCCCGTGAGGGATGAGAGGAGAAACCCAGTCCCCGCTGTCAAGGAACTTACAGTTGATAAGAGATGGGACTTCTACTTAAACTCGTAACACAATCAGAAGGTGGACCCACATTCAGCTGATGTGATGAAGGAGCAGTTGGTGGGATCCTGCTGGAGGAAGTGTTCAAGACAGAACTAGGAAGATGGGCATGAGATTGGTTGGGGGACGCTTCTAAGCAGGTAGAATGGGAAAAGGCACAGGGTAGGGGATATGAGAGTTCAGGAGACAGGAATGCTGGCAGAAGCTGAATGCGTGAATCAGACAGAGATTAAGGGGAAGACCATGTGGGCAGGGATATTAGGGCCACAGTGGGGGGCCTCCAGTGCTGTTCCACTGTTACTAATCCAGCAGGCAGTGGAAACCATCAGAGAGGCTGAGGGGGAGGGCATGACCCCCAGCTGCCCTTCATAAGGATAATCTCCTACTATAAATAAATAGGGGAGCGATGGCAGAGGGGAGCAGAGGTGCAGAAGCTGGTGAGGCGTTGATCAGAACACTCCCCCATGGGAGACATGTTAGCTGGTGGAGCGGGGAGGGGGGTTACGAGGGTGTGAGGACTGGGATGTCTGTATGGCTCTGCGGGTTACCATGGGGGTATCTCGGGTGCTGCAGGGGCTCAGGAAGGGGTCCTGGGTCCCGGGCACACCTGGGTTCCCCAGCAGCCTCTTTGTTAGTATGTGAGCTCGAGAAATAGGAAGTCATTGCAGGATCTGTTTGGCGTATAAATTCCCTATGGACACTGTGTCTAGTGTCTAGTGTTTAGGTTTCACAGGACAGAGCTGGCATTTGAAACCGCTGCACGTGTGTCTTTCCTGACAGATCTGGCAGTGTGGAGGCAAGCTGCTGTTTGTCCCTTGTTCCCGTGTCGGGCACATCTACCGTCTTGAGGGCTGGCAGGGGAACCCCCCACCCGTCTATGTCGGGTCTTCTCCTACCCTAAAGGTGAGTCTTTTGCTTAAAAGTGGGGAGACTGGGAGCTGACACGTGTGCCACATGGCCACTTGGTGTCAACCTGATGGCTGGGTGACACCTTTGAAGCCGTCATGCTGGGTGTCACTTTTAACTTAGGCTAGATTTATTTGTGAAACTTCTTACTGTTTAAGATTATTCCTTGTATCCTACTCTGATTATCATTCCTGTATCAAGTGTTTTCTGTGAAGATACCTCAAATTAATTTGTAAAAGCTGACAACCCACTCTAGTACTCTTCCCTGGAGAATCCTATGGACGGAGGAGCCTGGTAGGCTGCAGTCCATTGGGTTGCTAAGAGTCGGACACGACTGAGCGACTTCACTTTC
>NW_011494715.1:1768559-1768994 GCF_000754665.1 Bison bison bison
CAGGTCAGCTCAGGAGAGCCTGTGCTACGAGGAACAGAAAGAGATGAGAGGGCAGCACCCGTCACTGTCAGGTTAGCCGTGGGTCTTCTCAAAGCCCAGCAAGTGCAGCCGTCGCCAGCACCTCCGTCCCCTGCCTCTGTGTGTCCCCTCCACCTCCAGGGCTGTTTCTCCAGCCAGTGGTCTTCTCTGAACTGCAGACCTCTCGCATCAGCTGTCTCCCACGAACCCTCCTCTTCTTTTAATTTTGTTGTTTTTTTTTTTACTGCACCACACGGCTTATGGGGCCTTAGTTCCCCAACCAGAGATGGAACAGTGAAAGCACAGGGCCCTAACCACTGGTCCCCCAGGGAATTCCCTAGAACCCTCGTCTTAGGTGGTCCTCAGGTGTTTCAGACTCAGCATTGTCAGAGCTGAGCCATTAACTTTTCCTTGGAG
>NW_011494715.1:1769094-1769938 GCF_000754665.1 Bison bison bison
CCCACTCCAGTGTTCTTGCCTGGAGAATCTCATAGACGGCGGAGCCTGGTGGGCTGCCGTCTATGGAGGGTCGCACAGAGTCGGACACGACTGAAGCAACTTAGCAGCAGTAGCAGCAACACTGTAGGAAAATAGCTGGAAAGAAAATACCAGTTTGTATCATTCACACATCAGTAAAATATTGTTCTTATCTGATTTTTTGAAAAGTAAAGTGATTATAATAGGAGTTTGAGTAGTAAACAAAGTCAGAGTTGTGAACAGTGCTTATAAAAGTTCAGTATCTTTTGTATGGCTAAGTGCCCTCTCTGTTGACTATCCCGACATTGTCAATTGGCTATACCCCAATACAGAATTAAAAGTTTAAAAATAACAGTAAAAAATTGTTTTAAATAGTTTAGTATCTTTTGTCCCCCAAACGAGGGACAAACCAGGAGAGTTTCACCCTAGAGTCTACAGGCCCCGCTGCTGGCAGGACCAGGACCTTACTCCTTGATGGAGCAACATAGGAGCCGTGTGGCTGCCATAGACTCTAAGAGCATGTGACTGGTGCCCTTCATCTTCTGAAACCCTTAACCAAGTCAAAAGCAGAAGGAAGTCTATTTCTGGCTACAGCTGCAACTCAGGACTGTTCCCCAAAGGGAATAGATAACTGAAGGAGAAACGAGGCTATAAGAACCAGCACAGCCCTCTGACCAGCTAGATTATCTTCAAAATGACCATCGTGGAGCCTCGTTAGACAGAGAGAGTTCCCATTTAACACCAGGCCCGCGGCCTCGCAGGAGGAGAACCTGCCCTTGGAATCAGCCCCACAGTCACCAGGAATTCATGACGTCAGGTCAGCTCA
>NW_011494715.1:1770063-1792554 GCF_000754665.1 Bison bison bison
CCCACCCCTCAGGCCATCTCCACTCCCCGTCAGGGTTATTCCCTTGGAAACTGAATCTGATGTCTGCTGCCTGCATAGACCCTTCTATGCGGATGGCTGTCAGCTGAGAGGTGACATGCAAAGTCCCTAAAAACGAACACTGGTGTCACCAAGAGCCGGCACTTTGTGAGAGCTGAGTGTGTACAAAAATCTAAATGCTTCACGCAGATTCACTTCTTAATTATCCAAAGGAGTTTCCCTGGTGGCTCAGACGGTAGAGAGTCTGCCTGCAATATAGGAGATGCAGGTTCAGTCCTGGGTCGGGAAGACCCCTGGAGAAGGAAATGGCAACCCACTCCAGTATTCTTGCCTGGGAGATCCCATGGACAGAGGAGCCTGGCGGGCTACACAGTCTTTGAGGTCGCAGAGTCAGACATGACTGGAGCGACTAACACACTTTTCACTTTAAATGGAGAAATGGAGGCAGCTTTTCTCTCAGTGAATCCTGCATCCAGAGATGGTAACTGACCTCCTTGAGGGCTCCACACACACCGTGGTTTGTCACATAGCTGTGTTGCCCTTTGCTGCAAGTCCCGACCCCAACTCACTAACCACTCCCTCAAACCAAGCCAGCCCTGTCCCCCCATCCCAAATAGTTAAATGTTCCTCCTTTTTGTTACTGTAACCTTATACATATGCCCTGAATTCTTCATGTTCATGAGTACCTAGAAGACACGGACTGTGTCTAACTTTGGATGCATTTGCAAGAATTCAAAATATTTAGCAGTAATATTGTGCTCTTTTAGGAAGCTGCCACTTAGAACTTCTTGAGCCCACAGGCTTTTGCAGCAACAGGCCCGTGGCCAGGCAATCACCCTTTGATAGTTACCTTGTAGCCAAGAAAACATTGAATCTGAATACTAGATGTTCCTGCTCCTGATATAGAATGGTCACCTTGGCCAGCGGGCCCAATGCAGCCCCTTTTAGTAAGTAAAGTTGCGTTGGAACCAAGGTCTGCTGTTGCTTTGCATGTTGCCTGTGCTGCTTTCTCACTGCAGCAGCGGAGATGAGTAGTAGCGGCAGAAACATTATGGCCACCCAGCTGAAAAGACGGACTCCCAAGTCCTTTATGAAGTTTACTGCCAGCTGATGTCCAAGTGCGAGGACCTCACTGGGTCTGGACTACATCCATTCACACCCGCATTCAGTACAACGGCAGAAGTTAGGTCTTAGTTATCACATGTCAGCTTCCTTGATTGTTCTTCGGTTGCTTTTCAGGATGCACCACTGGGACGTGGGGAGGGGGAAATATCCACTTAATTCTGGGCTATAGTGAAGTGGTTCAGGTATAGCTGTTACCAGACAGGCAGAGGCGCCTGCAGGAATGTGTCTGAGTGAGCAGAGCTGTTGTTTATCCCTGTGGTTTCTGCAGGTGCAACAGTGTGGTGCTCAGAGAGGAGATTGTTCTGGGCAGGGGCAGGGGACAGGGTGAGGGGGTGGGGGTGGTTCCAGCCAGCTTCTCACAAACCCTGTCTTCACTCGGCTTCATCAGCAGGAGAGAACGTATTATCTCAGAGCATGTAACCTTTTTAGGGCTCCCCAGGTGGTGCAGTGGTAAAGAACCTGCCTGCCAGTGCAGGAAACGCAGGTTTAATCCCTAAGACAGGAAGATCCCCTGGAGAAGGAAATGGCAGCCCACTCCAGTGTTCTTCCCTGGAGAATCTCATGGATAGAGGAGCCTGGTGGGCTACTGTCCATGGGGGTCACAAAGAATCGAACACGACTGAGCAGCTGAGCACACATGCACATGTGACCTTCAGCGCAGTGACACCAGATTCTGTGTCCACCACTCTTTGGTGGAACACTCATGACAGTGACATGCCAGGGTCATGAGCTCGCTTGCACACAATTAAATATACAGTCCTCTTGAAACGAGTGTGTCATATTTCATATGTCAGGAAGAGACTGTTTATGATAGTACAAATATTTTTATAATAATGTTCATTTCTTTTTTTCCCCAGAATTACGTTAGAGTTGTGGAGGTCTGGTGGGATGAGTACAAAGACTACTTCTATGCCAGTCGCCCAGAATCGAAGGCCTTGGCATATGGGGATATATCAGAGCTGAAGAAGTTTCGAGAAGATCACAACTGTAAGAGTTTCAAATGGTTCATGGAAGAAATAGCTTATGACATCACCTCACACTACCCTCTGCCACCCAAAAATGTCGACTGGGGAGAAGTAAGTGTCAGCTGGGTGATCATGTGTGTGTTTGGAGACTGAGCTCAGGAGAAAGCAGAGTGAGACGGAAATGTTGGGGAAGAGAGAAGAATTTGAGGCGGGGAAGTTTGGTGGAAAACAAGGCAAGTGAGTGGAAGGTGTGGGCCAGGTGGACAGCTAGTTTGGTTTTATCGGGTTGGCCAAAAAGTTCATTTGGGTTTTCCATGCAGTGTCACAGAAAAACCCGAATGAACTTTTTGGCCAAACCCGATATTTGCCCAGCACATTAGGTGGCAGCCATGGTGAGGAAGTTGCCAGTGAGGGTGCATGGGAAGGGCTCAGGAGGGCACACATGGTCTGGTAGACACCCCAGTGGGCTGTCCGAGAGACCTCGGGCCCAGAAAGGAGGCTACATGTAGATCTAAGGATGTGACGTATATTTGGAGCCTGCAGCACGTTTCATGGGACTGAGTGAGAAGAATGCAAAGGTAAGAGGCTGGATCTGTCCCTGAGGAGCCCCAGCCCCTAGAGAAGCAGGTAGGGCAAAGCGACCTGACCTTTTTGGTAAGAGGTCAGTAGTTTGGGTAGCAGGATGTGCTCGATCTCTCTCTGCTCCTGTGTCCTAACAGTTCTCTGTCCCATATTTCCGTCTTCTATTTTGATGAGCTGTGTTTAACTCCCAGCTGGACCAGAGCTCCTGAAAGCCCAGACTGCATTTTGGTTTGGTTATCTTTTGCTCTCGAGAATTACTCACTAGCCTAGAGCCTTCTGTGTGGAAGGGATGAATTCTCTTGGTGAGCTTGCCCAGTAGAGAATTCAGAGCCCACCCTTCACACGCTGATGGCTCTCAGATGTCCACCTTTAACCCAGACCTCTGTCCCAGAGCCCCGACAAGCACATCCAGCTGCCAACGGATGCCAATAGTGATCTCTAATCAAGTTATAAATCTGTAGTAGTATTTCCAAAAAGGGAGATTGTTTTTGTACAAAACATGCATTCCAGAGATGGAAGCACATGTTTGCCACGTACTTAGAGTATATACAGTTTGTCCATAGGTGGTCTGTATTATTTGTCAGCTATAGCTTGACTCCCCGCATTTGACTCAGTGGTAAAGAATCCACCTGCCAAAGCTAGAGATGCCAGAAACCGGGTTTGATCCCCGGGTGGGAAATATACCCTGGAGAAGGAAATGGCAACCCACTCCAGTATTCTTGCCTGGAGAATCCCATGGACAGAGGAGCCTGGTGGGCTACAGTCCATGGGGTCGCAAGGAATGGGACACGACTGAGCACACATGTTACAATGGCAAACCACTCCAGTACTCTTGCCTGGAGAATCCCAGGGACAGAGGAGCCTAGTGGGCTGCCGTCTGTGGGGTCGCAGAGTCGGACACGACTGAAGTGACTTAGCAGCAGCACAGCCCAGCCTACTGGTCATAGCTACCCCTCCACCTCTCCATGAACCCCAGCCCCTGAATACAGCTGTCAGGCGTGAGAGCCTTACTTCCCAGGATCACTGATGGTCTAGATACTTAGGGCCAGTGTCTGTGACCACTGTAGTCAGGTCCCTTTGCTCTGCCTCTCATGAATCTGAAATGGTACTAATGATATTTTTTTTATTTCTTTCATCTTTTATCGAACTTTATAGGCCAAGGTCCTTCATTGAAATGAGCCCCTTCCAGTGTTGACTTTCAGACCATAAGTGGTTTCACGCTATCTAACCGGTGGCTTTTTAAAATTAATTAATTAATTGTTATCATTATTATTGTTTTTTGACTGGGCTGGTGTTGGTTGCTGCACGGGCTTTTCTCCAGTTGCAGCCCACGGGGGCTACTCACTAGTCGTGGTGCATGGGCTTCTCATTGCAGTGGCTTCTCTTCTTGCGGAGCATGGGCCTAGTTGCTTCTCAGTATGTGGAATCTTCCCGGACCAGGGATCAAACCCGTGTCCCCAGAATTAGCAGGTGGACTTCTGTCCACTGTACCACCAGGGAAGTCCTAACCAATGACTTTTCAAGTGTAAACAATCTTATAAATCTAAGAACAACAGGAAACCCTCTCTCTTTGCATGTAACAAAATTGCTTCACAAATAAATATGATAAGTAGGAAAAAAAAAAAAGACCATAAGTGGTTTGAGAGATGACTATAGCTCTGTGTTCTAAGAGGCCTAACAGGACAGTAGGTACCAGGCTGCACATGTCCCACCCTCCATGTGGACCTCAGCCTCAAGACAAAGTTCTCTGACCTCCTGCTAGAGCTTATCAGAATCTAAACCTGTGACCCTTCGTTCATTTCTTTCAGATCAGAGGCTTTGAAACTGTGTACTGCATCGACAGCATGGGGAAGACCAATGGAGGCTTTGTGGAGCTGGGCCCCTGCCACAGGATGGGCGGGAATCAGGTACACCGCTGGCTCAGGCTCCCAGACGCAGCTGGTGTGCACTGGGAGCCAAGGCGCTGACGCAGCACAGGCTGTAGCCTGTTTTCAGTTTGGTAACTGTGATTGTTTGATAAAGTAAAACATTCTGTGAAAAGCCAACAGTGCTGAAGCATTTGCTTAAATGAGGGGATAAGAGCAGTATTGGTTTTTATGTAAGCAACCGAAATCTAGAATTTGTGTCTCATATAAGAGACTAGAATATGTTCTTGCTTGAGTGTATAATTGTGTAAGCCTCACTCCCTAACAGTTTTGTTTGTTCAGCTATTGTTCAGTTTTCCACATATTCCCCCCAAGAAGCTGGGATGTTATTACCAGTCGTGTTCCCAGGTGGTTCAGATGGTAAAAAATCCGCCTGTAATGCAGGAGATGCGGGTTCATTCTCTGGGTTGGGAAGATCCCCTGGAGGAGGAAATGGCAACCCACTCCATTATTCTTGCCTGGGAAATCCCATGGACAGAGGAGCCTGGCAAACTACAGTCCATGGGATTGCAAAGAGTCAGACATGACTGAGAAAGGCAACCACATATTGTCTTCCCTTCCTATGTGAGTATTTTTCTTGTCTCTAATTTAGATGGTGATACATTATCAGGTCTGTTTCCACATTTTCATTTTCTTACACTGTTGGTGTGATTAAAATCTTAACGACCGATTCTGTATCTAAAAGGCTAAAGAACATAAGCTTTTAATAGTTAGAAGCAGTCTTCACTACCATCAAAATGAGTAATTCCTGTCTTTGGACTTGCAGTTCTGAACATACAGAAATGTGATAGAGAAATAGGGTAGTCATTGAGTCTAATTATAAGAGTTGGGTTTCTTTCTTTTTTAAATAGCTTTTCCGAATTAATGAAGCCAATCAACTCATGCAGTATGACCAGTGTTTGACGAAGGGGCCTGATGGATCCAAAGTTATGATTACACACTGCAATCTGAATGAATTTAAGGAATGGCAGTACTTCAAGGTATTCTGTGTCTTAGTTCTGAAATACATGCTGTTTCATTTTAATATATGGAATTGAGACATGTAAACGTTAAAACCTGCATTCTCACTGGCTTGCATTTCCCTCTCATTTTCCTGATCACTGGAGAATCACCGTTCGATAACAGAGCACCCCTTTTATTCTCTAGTACAATGTCATCACGGACAGGTACCACCCAGGGTCCATGCAGACCCACTGTTCATTTATCCACAGGCAATCATCACCATTGTTCTAATATCAAAATCTGATCTTTTTAATCTAAATGATAATATATATAATTTTAGTGAATGGCTTATTTATATATACATAAGTATATATAGTTTTAATGAATGCCTCGGTTAGTTTAACTTTTAAAATATTGCTGCCTGTTGTCCAGCAGGTGGCGATAGAGATGAACAGGTAACGTGTTGGATTCCAGGCTTCACAGCTTCTCCTCCTGGCTGTTAAATGCAGGATAGGTGTTGCCTGTTGCTTGTTTTAAAAGCCACATTTAGTTCTTCATTTGACTCTGTGGGAGCAGTGTTTCTATTTCAGGTGTGAATTTTCAATGTTGTATGCCAAGTTGAGGATTCCAACATTCGAATGGTACTCTATAATTTTCGAAGTCTAGACTTGGCTAAAGTAAATCAATTTATTGTGAAACAAAAAGTTGAAAAAGCTCCCCCAAACTGAAAGAAGCTGGCAGCCCTTAACTTTCTGTACACATCTTGTATTTGTTGTCATGCCCTCCCTGCCAGAAAACACTTGTTTGCCATGTAGTGACGATGTTAATGGCCTAGCTGAATATTCCCAGTTATGGGAATTATATATGTTGCATAGATAATTACCAAGAAGCGGTAAGTTTGTGTCAGTTGCTGATGTTAGGAAGAAGATTAATATAACTCCCAGAGAACAGAGCATTTATTTCCACAAAGAAAGATGAATAATAGCAGTAAAGCCAAGGGATGATTAGTTAACTAGTAAAAGAAGGTTAACAGATGCAAAAAAAAATGAGAAGGAATGGATAAAAAATGGGATACACATATTTTCGATACTATATTTTAAAGGGCACAGCACCGAATATCAGTTTGTGCATCAGATGTTACTATTAATAAATATTCACTGGGGCCTTTCAAAAAATAGCTAAAGCCCATGTAGAAATAAAAATAAGCAAAATGGGGCTTCCTTGGTGACTCAGTGGTAAAGAATCCGCCTGCCAATGCAGGAGACACAGGTTTAATCCCTGATCCGGGAAGACCCCACTGCCACAGAGCAACAAAGCCTGTGCACCGCAACTACTGAGCCTGTGCTCCAGAGCCTGGGAGCCCAGACACAGCAACTGCTGAACCCCATGCACCCTAGAGCCCGGGCTCCACAAGAGAAGCCACCCCAGTGAGAAGCCTGCTCACCACAACTAGAGAAGAGAAAGCTGGTGCCCTACAAGGAAGACCCAGATCAGATCAGATCAGATCAGTCGCTCAGTCGTGTCCGACTCTTTGCGACCCCATGAATCGCAGCACGCCAGGCCTCCCTGTCCATCACCAACTCCTGGAGTTCACTGAGACTCACGTCCATCGAGTCAGTGATGCCATCCAGCCATCTCATCCTCTGTCGTCCCCTTCTCCTCCTGCCCCCAATCCTTCCCAGCATCAGAGTCTTTTCCAATGAGTCAACTCTTTGCATGAGGTGGCCAAAGTACTGGAGTTTCAGCTTCAGCATCATTCCCTCCAAAGAAATCCCAGGTCTGATCTTCTTCAGAATGGACTGGTTGGATCTCCTTGCAGTCCAAGGGACTCTCAAGAGTCTTCTCCAACACCACAGACCCAGCACAGTCAAAAATAATAAATAAGAAACAAAAACAAGATATTAAAGAAATAAAGTGCCATAGGATAGGGAAAGAGAGATTAATAGGAGGCTTTATTTCTGGTGAGTTTTGGGTAGGAAGTATCACTGCACGGGATCTTGAGGTGTGATAAGACTTTTCATGAAGGATGAATGCAATGACAAGTGAGCAGAGTCATAGCGTCTTAGTGTAGAGAATTCTAGGAGCTGGGTGTTTTCTGGTTCCCTAAGTTGTTCTCCATGGGAAAGAGCATGGAACTTTTTATGGTCTTTGGGGAGTGACCAACCTTAGCTGAGGATCACAGTGATAGCAAACAGTGGGTACTTTTAGGAAGATAATTCTGGAAACATTTTCAAGCCTGGACTGGTGAGCAGGAGGCCAGCTCAGTCAGCAGTTCTCACTCTGCTCCTCTGGACCCATTTACATCCTTACTAACTGCTGACACACTCCCAGGGAGATTTGTTATACAGCTTACAGCTAATGGGGTTTCTGAATTGGGAATTAAACCTGAGAACTGTTATGAGTATTGCTGTACATATTCATGTAAAAGTAATAGTCATAACCCTATTACATGTTAATATAAATAACACTTTTAATGAAAAATAGCTATTTTCCCCACCACAATGAGAAGAATGGCACTGTTTTATAGTTTCACAAATGCCTTTAGTATCTGATTTAATAGAAGAACTCTGGATTCCTATTCTGCTTCTGCATTTAGTTTGATGCGAGATGTTGTTCTAGTTGAGTATTTTAGGAAAATCCAGCCTTGTCTAGACATGCAGTTTGAAAACAAGGGATAATTTAATAGCCTTTTCAGATAATTGTGCTACACAAGGGTGTAGGTGGTGGTTTCTTTTTATTCATTCATTCATTTATAGCTATGCTGGGTCACCATAGCTGTGCCCAGGCTTTCTTTAGTTGCTGTGAGTAGGGGCTCCACTCTAGCTGTGCTGCACGGGCTTCTCATTGTGGAGCACAGGCTCTAGGTGCCCAGGCTTCAAACAGCTGTGGCTCCCGGACCCTAGAGCACGGGCTTCAGGAGATGTGGTGCACTTCTGGAGTTGCCAGGGGTTGTTGCTCTGCCACGTGTGGGATCTTCCTAGATCAGGGGACCTGTGTCCAAGTTATTTGCAATGTGGAATCTGGAATCCCTGTCAGTGAACATTTTGTCTTCTGTTGCATTAAAGCCACTTGTCTGTCTCAAACTTTGAATGGATCTTTTGTAACATCACACTTTCACAGCTCATTTGGAAAATATCGACTCACTAAGTCATCCAGATCTTCCAAATGATGGCACATTTCATCATATACTGCTCCTGAAATCACAAATATAACCATTTTTCACCAGAAAAGTCTTTAAATCTTGTGGTGCTGTCACATTCTTGATGATGGATACAAGTTTTCTAAAACTCAAATTTTTGCTTGAAAACTTAGGTTTTATCAATGGCAACAAATAACTGTCAGCTTTATATTGTTTTTCTTTTCCCCTTGAAGTGACAGGCTCACTTTATTTTCCGTAAAATGTCTCCCCAGCCCCAAGTTTGCATAATTGTAATCTGCCTGCGATTTGTCCTTTTAAGTCACATGACAAGAAAAGGCGCTCGTTCAGCCCTCAAGTCCAGCAACTGCCCATGTTCTGGCCATTCTTACCTACTGTCTCTCAGGGTCAAGTCTTAATAAAACAAACACGTTTTACTGCTTCATCAAGGACATTCTAAAATGAAACTGGCTTTTTTTCTAATTGTGAGTCTGTGGCTACGGAGAACGTGACCACTTGATTGATGTTACAGCCCCAGCTCTTTGACCCAGCATGGCTTTTGCACTGTCTGTATAAATGTCCATACAGTGGAAAAGACAGTTAAGGTCTTTGTATTATTAGGAAATTGTTTCGACCCTACAGACCCAATCTTAGCTAGTCTGAGGACTGCACTCTTGAGAGCTGAATCGAACCTCCAGCAGGTGACAAGGACTTGACTAAGACAAGGGCGGTGGGGATGGGAAGGGGTACAAGCCCAAGTCCTGCAAATGTCCATGTTCAGCTGGTGACTCGAAGGAAGGCGGGCATGCAGCCTGAGCTGCGCTGTCCTAAGCTCAGGACAGCTGGATTAGCTGGATAGGAACTAGGGGAGCTGGTCTGGAGGAGAAGATGATGAATTTAAGTTTGTATGTGTTGAATTGGAGGTACCCGCAGCACATCACACCTGAACAACAAAAGGATGTAGAAGACTGACAAGAGAAACCCAGAGTCTGGGGTGAAGCTGCTTCACGCCTGACCAATTTGCTTGAATTGTCTTCTTACGAAAGCCAGGAAGTGACCTGTCTAATGCCAGTGACAGCACAGAGCTCACGTGTAACGCTGTGTTTCCCTGTGTTTTCCAGAACCTGCACAGGCTGACTCACATTCCTTCCGGAAAGTGCTTGGATCGCTCAGAGGTCCTCCATCAAGTGTTCATCTCTGACTGCGACTCCAGCAAAATGACTCAAAAGTGGGAGATAAATAACATCCATAGTGTTTAGAAGGAACGAAAGAAATCAGTAACCTACCTACTGACACGTAAGCTTATACAGGACTGAAAGCCGCCTGAAACCTGCTGCAACTCTTGTCACCTGTACAGCTCCAAACCCAGAGGCTCCGCGGGCCTGAGGACGTTGACAAACTGTGATTTTTACAATAACATGATCATCTGCAGTTACTGTTTACAAAACTGCTTTTACCTTAAACTTTGTAGATGTTTACATCTTTTTTGTTTTGTTTTAAGATGCTGTTGGTAATCTGTGCGTTTAGCTCTGTTTTATTTAGAACAGAGTTAAAAGCATTGTTGTCTTCTTTGGGATTACACTCAGGGGTCTGAAAGGCAGTTTGATTTTTTTTTTTTTTTTAAACACACTTGAAAAAAAAGGTTGGAGTAACCAGACTTTCCTATGTAACTTGGTGATTATCAACCTGTTATGTCTTTATTTAATTTTACATCTTTTTGAAGCACTGCCACAGGTTATTAGCCAAGGTGGCCTTCCTCCACGGTCATGCTGCTTTTTTGAAAGGTGAATTTCAACACATTTAGTGCCTCTTTCATTTCTTGGTATACTATTTCAGGAGCTTTGAATGCAATTTGTAGGATGGTATTGATGGAATCGTTCGTTACCTGTCTGAGGACTGAATTTACTCGCCTCCATTTGCTCTGAAATTGAATGCTGTATGGCTCAAAAAACAAATGACAAGATGGAAAATCCAGGGCTATTCCAAAGAGTTGGAAGATTTGTGAGGCATTAACTCCTCTACTTGTCGGCATTCCATTGCCCTCTGTCAGTCCCAACTCCTAAGGCGGGAGGGGTTCCTACTAACTTGAGAAGAAAAGTCCTCTGACATTGAGGATTGGCTTTTCCCCATTACCTGTCACTTTAGAAAACTATTAATATTTCTCAGTTTTGAAACCTTGAAATGAGAGTAACACAAAGAACACAACACCACTGTAAACACATCAAAGGTTTGTTCTAACCAAGGTGAGAATTTCCAAACCCTTGTTGGATTAAGCCTTACAAGACTACTGTGTCTTATAACCTAAGCTGTGCAATTTATATAGTCAAGGCTGAATGGACCTTTCAGTTATTTCTTCATGAAATTCCCTGCACAGTCTTTAAATTTTAAAAAAGCCTATTGAAAAATACAGTTCATGAACAAATATGAACTCCTTTCTGTTCAGTTATCTGTTAGTTCCCTAGTGTTTCTTTTTTTTTTTTTTTTTTTTTAGGAAGCATATTTCTGTTAGTGTTTTTCCAATGAAAAGAAGACTTGTTTGAATTCACACATTTATTGAGATAGTATCTACAAGAGGAAAACCAAATACTGCAAGTGGTCAGTTGATTTTAATATCTAAATAGTCTCTTATACCCCACAAGATTAAAATGCTCCATCAGAGGCAAAATAAATAAATAAATAAAAAGAAAATTAATGAGGCAGAGAATGGCAAGTAAATTAGAGACTGATCCTGTTATCATGATCAATGAAAGGAATTCACAAACTACTACCAGAGAAAAATATATTTTACTAAAGCTTAAAAAAGAAAACAGAAAAGAGCACCTACATTTATTTAAAAAGAAAAGCCTACAAACTTGCTTCTTCCAAGCTTAGCTCTTAAATTTGGAGAGTCAAAGTTAAACATCTTAAACAGAGTTTTATTTATAATTTTGAATCGTCAATTTGTATTTTGCTCCTGATCTCTGATCAACCATTTGAGCTTTCATTCATCTCTAGGGATGTTTAAAAAGGAATACATTTCTATGCCTATATAACTGCAAAATAAATCAACCATAAGTAAGAAACTAAGAGAATTGGTATTTAATACTTGTGTGTTTGCAAGTAGGTCGCATTTTCCTTGTTGAATAGATTATAACCTTGTTAACTATGCATAGGCCTAAGAACAGTGGCACAGAAACTGTGCATGTAAATTTTAAATGGGTATTTTGTGCAATTCATTAAGATACTCTATAAAAAATGACTCTATATATTGAAATCAGAAACCTTACCAAACACAAAAAACATCAGAAGCTGCTGCCATAATGACTATTTTCTACTGTAGGCTGTTTTGGAAATAATTCCATATCCTTGCTTTGTAAGTTGATAATATCACTATGCATTTCTACTCATTTTATAAATTTGATTTATGCAGATTTTGATACACTGTATGTTTCTGTAGAAATTGTATAAATATTCAAAATTTTATTAGGGGTAAATTTGAGAAGTTTATGTATATCTTAATTCTGGGTTGCTTGTTTTTTAGGTGAGAAATAAATAAAATATTGTATTTTAATCCATGGGGTTTTCTTTTTTTTTTAGTACTTGTAATCCTTTTTTATATATATCTAAACACTGCATGTTTGAAGTAATTACTTGACTTTATTGTTTATAAGGGTGTGGCACAGCAGTAAAGAATCTACGAATGCAAGAGATGCAAGAGATGCAGGTTGAATCCCTGGGTCAGGAAGATCCCCTGGAGAAGGAAATGGCAACCCACTCCAGTATTCCTGCCTGGAAAATTCCATGGACAGAGGAGCCTGGAGGGGCTACAGTCCATGTGGTCGCCAAGAGTCAGATATGACTGAGAACACACACTCATTGTTTGCAAGATACAGTAGTATTGGTGCTTTCGAACTATGGTACTGGAGAAAACTCCTGAGAGTCCCTTGGACAGCAAGGAGATCAAACCAGTCAATCCTAAAGGAAATCAACCCTGAATATTCATTGCAAGGACTGATACTGAAGCTGAAGCTCCAATACTTTGGCCACCTGATTCCAAGAGCCAGCTCATTAGAAAAGACCCTGATGCTGGGAAGGATTCAGAGCAAGAGAAGAAGCAGGCGACAGAAGGTGAGATGGTTGGATGGCATCACTGACTCAGCTGACATGAGTTTGAGCAAACACTGGGAGATAGTGAAGGACAGGGAAGCCTGGCATGCTACAGTCCTTTGGGGCTGCAGAGAGTCGGACACAACTTAGCGACTGAATAACAGCAACAACCATATATTGAGTATATGCTTGAGTGTTGGTTAGAATTTGCTTAGACTACTCAGCTTATATCTAAAAAGGAAACATAAAGAATTATTTTTGCCCCGGTTGCTTATGTATAGCAGTTTTTTTAAGTCACTTACCAAATATAAAACACAACCCCAGCAACATATATCCTTGGCAGTGTATTCTCCTATACCATTGCCTATTAAAACCAAAAATTTAAGTAAAGTCTTAACAATCTTCTAGATCAACTAGATAAGGAAGCCTTCCCAAATGAAGTGAGAAATGGGCTATAGGACCTCATAGCACAACCCATGACACCTCAAGAGAAGGTACTGCTGCCAGCATTCCAGTAAGTGGCTATGTTGGTCTGGGAAACTCTCTCAGCCATTGTTGTGGCTTCACTTCTCAGCTGCTGTGCCTGAAAAAGTGATAGAGCACCAGCCTGGAGTGAAGGGATCTTGGACTATATATCATCATTTCTGGACAAGCTGTGTGTTGGTTTTTTTATTATTTTTTTAATCCACTTATAATTCAATGGAAGACCATGACAAGTACATGACCTGAGCCAGACGGCTAATGGATCAGTAATTGGGTATATGAATATTCATCCATGTGGAAAGTACTTTTAGAAGTACCGAGCCCTATGAGAATGCTTATTATTCAATAGAATCTGTTGAAAAAAAATTGGATAAAAGAGAGAATGATTTGGGAGGAGCACTGTCCCTGGGATTAGAGATTAATAGAAGGGTTGTTTCTAAGCTAAATTCAATAATTGCTTTGCCAATCTCAATTTTAAGATTTTGAAATGCCGATAACTGTGATTGGTATGTGCAGTTTTATAAGTGGATCAGGCCTTGGGCGTCTGAGCAGTGGTGGGATGAGGGCTCCTTAATTCTCATAACAGAATGTTTACAATCTGCTCATATGAATAGCATATACAGTGGACTTGTCTGTACTGGCATCCCTGTTTCATTACAAATTACTTGTGTTACCCTGGCAAGTTATCAGTGCTTCTCCATGCCTCAGTTTTCCCATTAGTAATATGAAGGAAATAACAGTGCCTATTTTATAGGCTTTTTATCAGGATTGTATGAGTTAACATACATGAAATGCTTAGAATACTTCCTGTCATGTAGTCAGAGTAATATAAATGGTACCTATTGTTATCTGGTTTCAAAGTCTTAAAATCAGTCGTTAATCAGAAGAACTAAGACAGCTATACTGCAGACCCTATAGGGCTCTGTGTATGTGTGTATGCCCGTCTTTCATATGTGACATGTCATTGCCTCCACTTTCCAAGTGAAGCGTTTAAGATCATAACTTAAGCTTCTTAGACTGGGGTTGAAATGGTTATCCACAAGGGAATAAATGGTTACCTCTACCTCACAGCATGTACAGAATGTAGTTTTCAGTGGTCTACTTTATCATTTAACTGTGCATCTGGAAGAACGTCTAAGAACATTCTTTCAATTATCTTTAAATGAAATTTCTCTGGGGCTTTTGATATGAGCACATAAACTCCAGCTGCCTTAATGATTAAGTGCCCAAAACAAAACTGAAACTTTCCGTAAAAAATAGAGATGAATAGGCTTCCCTGTCTGGCCATGGCACAGTAATTGTTACCATCCTCAACAGTATGCTGTTGTCCTAAACGGCTATAAAACTGGACAAAAAAATACGCAGCAGCTGTTTTCAGGAACTGGGTAACAGGCAAAGCAGACTGTGATAACGTGAGAGAAAGGAAGCACACAGGGTGAACCCGGGTTCAGCATGTCCGGCTGCCTGAAGAACTTTCCCAGCTACCATCCAGGAAAGCGGAGCTCAAGCCTTGGCAGCTGAGGAGGCTGCCCCAGTCAGCTGGGATTTACGGGACAAGATCACTGGAGGGGGCTGTGCTTGAAAGCCAGGAGAACTGTATAGCAATTTTTATACCAGTGTCATTTTTAACAGCAAAAACTCCAGGACAACCTAAATATCCATCAACAGGAGAGTGGATCAATTGTGGTATTGTCGCACAATAGACTGTTACAAGGCAATGAACATGAATGAACTGGTTGTAAACAAGACAGTAGGGCAGTGTCGAGTGAAAAAGCAATTCCCAAAAGACTTCATTCAACAAATATGTTTTGTAAAATTAAAGACAACTAAAACTACAGTAAGTCACACATGAATATGTGATCAAATATATGTGGATAAATAATATGGGATTAATAAGTGGTTACTTTATGGTTACCAGAGGGTAAAGGGAAGAGGTGAATGACAAATTAGGGGTATGGGATTAACAAACTAGGTAAAAATTGATAACCAACAAGAATTTACCATATAGCACAGGGAATTATACCCAATATCTTATTAACAACCTATAATGGAATTTGATCTGCAAAATAACTGAATTCACTATGCTGTACACCTGAAACTTAATACAATATTGTAAATCAACTATACTTAAAAAAAAAAAAAAGTTAAATAACTTGTCCAAATACCCAAATTTAGTATTGAAGTCAAGGACATAGCTCCAATATTGAGTATCCCCAGAGCTCTGTGGGAGGAATTTCTATTGTATTTTCCACATAACTAGTTTTCCTCTCCACTTAAGAGAGTTAAGAATCTCAGAAGTGAATCTGGTAGTCTTATTATGACAACTATATTATTAATATACATACATGTTATCATGCATACTTTTAGCTAATATTTATTTTTCTTACCACCAAGAGAAGTGTCTTGGATGTATTGCCTCATTTAACGTTCAGAAAAAGAAAAATCTGATTTTAACACCTGAGGAAACTGAAAGGTTATACGCCAGGTCTGATGTTACCAAACTGATCAGAAAAAAAGATCCTTGGGACCTCCCAGTGGTTAAGATTCCATGCTTCTACTGCAGGGGGATCAGGTTTGATGCCTAGTTGGGGAACTAAGATCCCACATGCTGCGTGGCATAGCCAAAAAATAGAAAAAAAATTTCTAATTAAAAAAAGTAATTCACTTAAAAAGAGAAACTGAGCCCTATTCAAACTGATCTGATTCTCAATATAAGCTCATCAGCTCACTTTTTTGAAATCAGCTCACTCTTAATTTCTTTCATAACTTTTTTCTTTGTATTTTAGTTTGTTCTCTGTATACGCTGTTTCAGCTTTACTGTAGAAATACAGAGAATTGAAGAATAACACATGAATATGATTGAATTGCAGTTTTGCTTAAAAGTTGTTTGCTTTTAATGTGAAATACTGTTTGTGCTCCTGAGCCGGTATTCTATTAGCTATGGTAACTCCTAAGATGAAGCTAAGAGAGGGTTGGGCCAAGTCCTGAAGAACAAGGGCCCAGGAGCCCAGTGACATTCCGTTTAGACTTCAGAGACTGTACAACTGGATAAGAAGTTAGATGAGTTTCCATACAGGGCGAGGGTTTCTAGACAACTGGGAAAATAATGCTTAGCTGGGAGGCCTATACATAAACTTTTACCAATACCCGTAACTCAAGTAAATATCATTAATATTACATTTACATACACTAATTTATAGGAGTAACCAATCCGTGACCCTTGACAGAATCTTACCTACAAACATGTTTTCTTTGAATTCAACATTTGAATTCACTGCCAATGTTTACAATTCAGACTACACATTTTTAAAAATATCTAGAATTCTGGTTCCACTTAAAATTTTGGGACATTTGGGATCTTAGACTCACATTTCCATTTAGCAACAGGACTGAGCTGAACAGTAGCTGTCACCTTTACCCTGGGCATTTATGCTTACAAATGTTTATAGATCACCTGCTCTTTCTGGCATGACGTGTACACAAATGGCTTATTTCTACAGATGTTTTATTTTTAAAAGGATTATATCTTATGCATTGGCAAAACAGGTCCTTTAGCTTTCTTCTTGCTATTCCCCAAGAAATAAAGTCATTACTGCTTTATCAACATTTTTAGTGGCATGTAATGAAGTTAACTTTAAGATAATGCTGTTTGTGCTAAGACAAACATGGTTTACTACTTACAGTAAATGATTTCTGTTGAAAAGCAGAATACAAAAATGCTTACTGTCTTGCATTGAGCAACTTTGCAAGTTACTGCTTTAATACGTAGGGCACCTTAGGATCTTCTAACCCAGCTTTTATAGATTAGAAGACCAAAAGTAGTGGCTACCATCTGGAAAGAAACTTGAGACCCTACTTCAGTTCTTGTACCAAAATAAATTCCAGAAGGATCAAAGATTTAATTAAGTAATAAGAAAGCAAAGATAACTTTGGGAAAGGTCTCCCAAGGCCACTAAAGAATAAATTTGCCTCATAAAAATAAATCTTTGCATGAAAAAAAGCATCATAAAGTCAAAAGACAACAAAGAAAAAATACCAATATTTACAATGCATGTCACAAAGGGTCATTTTCCTTATTTCCCACAAATGACTAAAAAAAGACCAATGAGACAGAAGGCCATCGGAAATACAAATGGCTCTTTAACATAAAAAATATACTAAATTCATAATAGGAGAAACCATTTTTTTATATATCAGGATAGCAAAGATTAAGAAGTTTGATAACATTGCTGAGGAAACAGGCACTCTGAAACAGTCATTGCTGTGGAGTATGTTTCAGTAAAACTTCTGAGAGCAATTTTGGCAAGTTTCAGCAACTTAACAGCCAGAGAGCAGGTTCCAGCATATACCAAGTACAGGTTTTAGCTATTATAATTAGCACATTTTTTAATGTGCAAACTTTTAAATGCTTTTTATAGAAATTTCTGAAATCGTACATATAAGATATTCATGGCAGTGTTCTTAAAGCAAAAAAATTCAAACATAACTATCTTTAGGGAACTGGTTAAATTATGATCTATTCAGTGGAGTACTATGCAGATGGCTATTTAAGTGAAATGTGGCAATTCTGTTGAGCCAAGAACCTAAAACGAGAATTAAGGGGCAGGACAACATATATAGTAAGCTTCCTTTGTGACTATTGTGCTTCCCATCTCTCTTGAAGGATGTGTCATTGTACTCCTGGAGTCGCCTCTTGGGAGAAGCTGGTAGTTGGAAATCAAGATTGTAAACTACCCACTATATAGCCCATTTACATAAAGATATGACGTTTTTAAAAAGAAAAAGCGGGGTATGGTCTTCATAAGCACACCCGCCAAGTACTGGCTGGTCTGGAATAGAACATGACTCTTACCCATATTTTAATGCTTTCCAACATAACCACTCCTTGAAGTCATTTAGTCTTAAAAACAAGGGTGTTGCAAATTTTGATCAACACTTAAGAGAAAATATCAAATGAGGACTCATCTCAAATGCTGAGATTACACAGCAGCTTTTTTTTTAAATGTGTCATTCTTAGCTTACACATTTAAAATGTAGTTCATTTAAAGAAAATGAAAGTAGTCCCAAAAAAATCCCCAAAAAAGTGACAAGGAACCTGATAGGTCTACTTCATGAATCGAGTTTTAAAGAAATTCTTAAGAAACAGACTTTCACTGTATTTGTTTTAGAAACTAGCATCTTTTCTAAGCATCAAGGACTGTTGTAAATACTTGTAAATACATTCTTGTTTAATCATTAGAACACTTCAAAGTAGATATTGACCCCATATACAAATGGAGAGAAATAAACCCAGAGGCAGAGTCCACACAGCAGTTATTAGGTAAAGCTGGGGACTTGGGATCCAGATATGGGTATGTCTTTAAAATACTTTACCCCACAATGTTTTAGTGTTAAGTCACCTAACATCAGGAAATCGTTTTTAAACACATAAAACTAGTTTTTACGATCCGCGAAGGCCCCCAAATAACAACTGTGGTATGATAATGGAGGGCCATCACTAAGAAGTTTGAAGATTTTACCTGAGTACATCCGCTCTGGGAATTATGCTAATACCTTACACCTCCCATTTAACAATGTTATGTAAGAAATCAATCTTAAAATATTTACTCTGAATATGGCATAAGATAGACAACCCAGGCTCCCATGGTTGGGTTTTAAGAATTTTGGTTTCTATTGTAAAAACTAGGTAACCAAGATTGTCAGGTTTAACTGTCAAACCATCAACAAATAGGTTTCCTTTATACTCTTCCAGCCAACACTTGGCCAACTTTCACTAATAACTTGATAATGATTTGAAGTGTTTACCTAATTCAAATACAAGCAACTGCTTTCTCAAATCAGCATTTCTTAATAACTGCTTTCACCTGTAAATAGAAATCCTAGTGAATTTTATCTTGTTAGTCACGGAAAATCATAATAATCATCTCAAAAGCTTTCTTGGCTTAGTTACCCAGAATTCTAGGCTTAAGACCACACCGATTTTTGAAATCTTAAAATGCCAACTAAAAAGAAAAAACCCAAGGGTCAAGTTAGATAACAAATGAACATAAATGTCAAGAACAAAACCTGCTCAGTGTGTAAGACTGCATAAATTTTTAAAGTTCATTAAATTCCATAACTGATTTTTAAAGAACACTCTGTGTAAATATGAATATTGGCATGTTTGACTTTTAACAAAACATACTAAATCAACCATGTCTAAAAACTATTAGGCAGAAAGACAAAAAAAGTGATACGGCTCCAGACCTTGAAAGTAAAAGCTAATTTAGCATGTAAGACAAGGACAATAGGAATAATATATATAATTTTATTACAAAATTTAAAAAAAAAACAAAAAACAAAAAACGCAACATTCTCATTCTAGAAAACCCAAAAGTTGCTATTGATGCTAATTTCTATGAGTTTGCTGTGCTACCATACACAAGTCAAGAAATTAAAGAAACCATTAAATATTTAGAAACATTTAACATCAGAAGCTTGAAACTCTAACTGTATGTAGTAGCCCCTCAAAAAGCCACAACTTGCATTTTTAAAAAAGTATTTTCTCTACAAAGAATCTTATCAGCTATACAAAAATCTGTACAGTTTTTATACTGAAGCTAATATTGAGCTGCACTTGAATTCACATTCTTAGCAAAACAATTGCCTGAGCACACACGCACACTCCACACATATCATTACAAGATAGCCATTTATTCCTCATCTTCATCCTCCTCCTCCTCATCTTCATCTTCCTCCTCCTCTTCTTCTTCCTCATCTTCTGGTTCATTCTTCTTCTTGGAGCCTGTCGGCCTGCCAGGGCCCTTTTTTCCCGCTTCACTCTTGCCCTTGGCACGGTATGCAGCAATATCCTGAAATAGTTAAAAAAAATAAAATCAGCATCCGGTGTCATTACCCAACCTTAAAAACCACTAAGTTGTAAACAATCTGCGATTATTGGCCAATAACCCCAATGATAGTCTAAAACTCCGGTTTTGAGAGCATTTGATCCCCCTAGGTCTTAGAAAGCTAAGAAAGGTCTTAGAAAGCTGATGTAAAATAACTGGGGTGTATTAGACTGATGTCAGTCTTTTCAACTAAGAGACCTATTTTACTACAAATGAGTCTGAATGCACCAACCTACCAAGGCTACAGACATTGGTTTTGGTCAAAAGAAAAGTTTCAATTAGCTTGTGTTGCCTAAGTGTACAACTCTCACTAGACCTTTTCAAAACAAAGCTGAAAACCATTAACACAGAACTATGTATAGCTCCCAAATTCCTACAGTTTCTATTTCTAACATACTGATTTAGAAAATATCTACTGGATTTCACACTGGCTTAAAAAAAAAGTGAGGACAACACACCTTTTCGTATTTCTCCTTTAGCTTAGCTGCTTTCTGTTCATACGGCTGTTTATCTTTGGCTGACTGCTCAGACCACATTTCACCCAATTTTTTTGCAGTATCCCCAATGGATAAGCCAGGGTGTTCGCTTTTGATCTTTGGGCGATGTTCGGAGCAAAACAGGAAGAAGGCAGATCTGAAAGGAAGGAACAGAGTTGTAATAACCTGAATGAAAAAAAACGGGGGGAAGGCAATTCGGTTGGTTTTAAAAGACACTTACGGAGGCCTTTTCGGAGCGTTGGGATCTTTTTTCTTTCCCTTCTTGTCACCTTTAGGAGGGACATAATTTTTCATTTCCCTGTCGTAGCGAGCTTTGTCACTTTTTGCCATGTCTTCGAACTTGGACTTTTCCTTGGCCGACATGGTCTGTTAGCATAAAAAGAATAGTGAATATATAGCAGGACTCGAAAACTGTATCCGTCTCCAAAAGAGCGTGATCTTCTTTAGCTCCCGGTTTTCCTCAGTAAGGACCGTTTTGCCTCAGTCACCTTAAAATAAACAAGCACCCTAAGTCCTGTACTTCAAACTCGTAATAGAACATGCGCGCGCGTCAATCCCGAGGGGAAGTTCAAAGTCACGGCCACCCGCCCGCGTGAGGCCCCCGGGCGCCCCGGCTCACCTTCCATCTCTCGGAACATTTCTTGGAAAACTCTGCGAAATTGACTGAGGAGTCGGGATGCTTCTTCTTGTGCTCCTCGCGGCAGGTCTGCACGAAGAAGGCGTACGAAGACATCTTGCCCCGCGGCTTGTTGGGGTCGCCCTTCCCCATGATGCTGCTGCTGCGGCGGAGGCGGCGTGTCCACCTGGCGGGAGAGCGGTCGAGCGCTGGCGGGCGGGGCTGCTTCCCGCCCAAACGCCCCCGCCCCTCCCCCGCGCCACACTCGCGGGCCTGCCGCCCGCCCCAGCCTAGCCCTTCCTGACAGGAAAGCCCCGGGCTTCCACGCCGCGAGCCGCGTCCCCAGCTGCCGCCTCGCGCCCCGCGTTCAAAAGACTCCGGAGCCGGGCCCGGCCGAGCTTCCCGCCTCCGCAGCCCGGCCCGTCAGGCCCGCACCCGGAAACCACCAGCGGGGCTCGCCCCCAGCAGCCGCGGTGCCCCAGCAAGCCATGACGGAAGGAGGCCAGCCGACCGCGCACCCGGGGCCCGGAGCGGGCTCTTGCCTGGCGGAAGATTTTCCTCAGAGTTCCGCGCAGCGGCCGCGTCTGACCGCTACGCTGCTTCCCCGGCTCCGGCGTGAACTGGTTCTTCGCTAACGCAATCCTCCGCCTCTTGTTTTGCAGACTTCTCCGCGCCACTGCAACTTGACGAGCCGGGTCACAGACCACACCCCTGCCGCTCCGATTGGCCCTGGGGATTATTCAAACTCGAGGAGGCCCCGCCCCCTCACTAATACGGCTTTCTATTGGTCGGTATGTCGCCAGGTCCGTCCCCCCGGCCGCAGCCTAGCAGGTTCGGTGGGTCGCCCGGGTCGTTAACTCCCAGACCCGTTAGAACCGGTCAGGAGAGGAATGTGCTACTCGATCCTGATTGGCGGCCAGAAGAGGGTTTGAAAAATGGCGGGCCTGGCGCTGACTGGCTGAGGCAGGCGGCGGGGGGCGTGGCTGGCCCGCGGGGTAAACCCAGCCAGATTTAAAAATTCCCAGTCGCGAGCCGCAGGGCAGGTCTTCCGGGTCTCCGTCACTTGCTTTGCTGGCGCTAAGGCGGCAGAAGTAACGTCCCTGCTGGCCCCGACGGCTGCCCTGGTCCTGTTAGTCCCCCGCCCCAGCGAGGCCCGCAGCCCTGGCCTCCCGGCTCGGTGGTCGCCGCCCCATCCAGAGAATAACAAATGGGCAGGTTGACGAGCGTGC
>NW_011494715.1:1792654-1792781 GCF_000754665.1 Bison bison bison
CCTCGGGGCTATAGCCACGCCTGTGAAGTCCCTGCGGGACCCCTCTTCCCTCTCCCTTTGTCTGGGCGTCATATTCCGGGGTAAACAGGGCCGCGGGTAGGCGGTGTCTTCCCGGCCCCGCCCCTGC
>NW_011494715.1:1792881-1811793 GCF_000754665.1 Bison bison bison
CCTCACCAGATCCCTCTTTAGCAGGAACCCCTGGTCTTTGTTCCCTCCTGCATATCACACCTCGAATCCATCCTTCACCCGTCACCCGATCGCTCCGCGGAGGGTTCTCAGCCCTGCGACCCCGACCTTAAGGCCCACTCGCTGTCACCGCGATGGTCCCTGTCCGGTCCCTGCAATGCGGTCGTTTTTAAAACCTTCCTGTCGAAGATCCCGTGAACGCTCTGCACCCCCCACCGCATTTAAGCATGCCCTGTCGTTTCAAGGGTTCTCCAAGCGCAAGTTAAGAACCTTCGTTTTAGTTTCTGGTGCGAGCGCGTGCGAGCGCATCCGAGCGACCTTAACTTACTGCTTCCAGGCGTCACCAGTCGCCCTTCCCGGGGTAGGAGGACGTTGACTGACATCTTAAGCTATTTCTGTGTCGTATTTAACTTCAGTTATTTTTCCTGTTGGCACATATGTTACTGTGACAGTTGGTTTCAACAGATTTTAAATATTCTGTTTTTTCTCAGTAAGTTCGCTGGCATTTGTTAGACTGCGTGCTCCTATTTGGTTTGTATACGGTTATCCTACTCGGTTGAACCTCAGTTCTGGCAGCTGTTTATCTAGATTTATTAATAAAAACTAGGTTTTTGAAAACGGAAATGGATGTTATTTGCACAATGTTATGCATGTACTTAGTATCACTGAATTTAAAAATAAATTTGAAAACTAAGGCATTAGTGATCTTTTTGTTGCTATTTGAATAATGTAGTACGATTTTTTTAATTTGGATTTTTGTGTGTTTTTATAGCACAATTGTAACTGATCTTATTTGACAATAGGGTCATTGCAAACGTAATTAGTTACAATGAGGTCATACTTGAACTGGGTGGACCCCTAATCTAATATGACCAGTTTCCTTGTAAGAAGAAAGGTTAAGTTTGGCCATAGAGTCAGGTATGGAGGTAAGATGATGTGAAAAGACACAGAGAGGATGGCCATCTACAAGCTAAAGAAAGGGTCGGGAATAGATCTTTCCCTTAGAACCATCAGAAGGAGCCAACACTGCTGACACCAGTTTCCATTCTTTATTCCATCACAGCAAAGAACAGGAAAACATTTCTATATTTAGTCTACTTTTACGCTCCATGTAAGTCTTCACTCTGCTGTACTTCCTGATCTAAAAGTAACATTGAGATGCACAATGAAGTCATAAATAAGATTTGAGTGAAATCTAGACAGTGGTTGGTTGTAGAACAGTTTTTTAATAGAAACTATATAGAGAATCTGGTATGGACAGAGGACCCTGGCAGGCCACAGTCCATAGAGTCACAAAGAGCCAGATCAGACTAAGCAACTGAGCAAGTGCATCAGATGATGAGTTGGATCACACACACACAAATCTTAATCCCAATTGTTTAGAAAGAATGGATTAAATATACAAAAGGCCTAGTTCACTATTATGAATTACTTAGTATATTCACTATCCCATTAGTCATACTATTGTGACTTAATCAGAAAACTGAAATGTCCTTTGAAGAGATAGTACTAAAGATGTTTCTCATTTTGCTCCTAATCCTGCAGTGGTTATAAATGGGAAAATAAGATTGTATTTCTAAAGAAAAGGTGGTCAACTTTAAAGCCTTTTCTTTTCAGAAGCATCAATTTTGTATATTCCAAAACTAATTTTCCAGATTTGTTTTTTTTTAAATACTGGCATCTTTCTAAAAGATGATAAAGAGGGAAGTGTTTATGTTTTTTATTTTTAAAAATGTATAAATTACAGTCCAACAAGGGCTGTGATTTTGAATGGTACATTTAACATTTCTAGACTTTTAGTTGACAGTAAAGTGACATTTGGGGGACAACCTCTATAATTCTGTGAGTATGTGATCATGCTATGCTAAGTTGGGTTGCCATTCAGTTGTGTCTGACTTTTTGTGACCCTGTGGACAGTAGTCTGCCAGGCTCCTCTGTCCATGGGATTTTCCAAGCAAGAATACTGGAATGGGTTGTCATTTCCTTCACTATGTGTGTGTGTTGTTTAGTCGCTAAGTTGTGTACAGCTCTTTTAAGAGCTCTTTTAAGAGCTCATGGAGTGTAGCCCGCCAGGCTCTGCTATCCTTGGGATTTCCCAGGCAAGAATACTGGAGTGGGTTGCCACTTCCTTATCCAGTGTGATCATAATATGAGGAATATTTTAATATTAACAATTGTTAGGTGGTTAAGAGATTATAATTAATATTAAAAGATAAATATCTTGGTTCCAGGAAATCCTTTGGTTATAAGTACTGATAAGTGTGAGCCCAGTTATTTCAGAACAGTATTTGATGAAGAATTTTACAGCTACTCAAATGTACTAAAATATATAGGACAAACTTTGGATTACATACTACTGTTCAGTCATCTTAGTCTTCTGGTAAAATGATCTTACCAGGTTTTTTCCACAAGATGATACCATTATATCACTTTATTTGCCAAACTTTGCCTGAATTCAGCATCTCACAAACTGTAAACAGTGAAAATCTTTAGCAATAAATTAATTATGAGCTAAGATCAAAGCTGTTTGGAAAGGTTGTCCCCTAGTTTGTCCAGATAAACTGAAATTTATCTATAGCAATGTCAACCTGGCAGGATTGTGTAGAAGTGTGCTGGATTGTACTACCTATTGAAATTCATGTCATTTACTCAGTCACTTATCCTAAAAATTTGTACTTTTCATAATCTAATCATCAAATCAGACTAGAAAACCTTGAGGAAAGGGAAATATATACATTTTTTGTATCTCCCCCTCACAAAGCAGTGAATAATTTATCAATAATTACTATTAATTTTATTAATTTATCAACTCATCATTACCTGGTGATGTACTTGCTTAGTTGTGTCTTGACTCTTTGTGATTCTATGGACTATGGCTTTCCAGGCTCCTCTGTCCATGGGATTTTCCCAGAAAGATTGCTGGAATGGGTTGCCATTTCCTACTCCAAGGGATCTTCCCGAACTCCAGTCTCCTTAGTCTCGTGCAGTGCAGGTGGATTCTTTTATCATTGAAGCCCCTCAACTCATATAGTCACAATTAAGTATACTTTCCATAAGGTAAGTTGCATATAAAATAATTGTTGTTCTCTGAAGTGGCATAGTTAATATGAAAAACAGAAAGCTATTAATTGCTCTGCAACACATACTAGTTTCTGAAAGATGGAGTTGAATCTTATATTGGAGTTTAATATTTTCAAGTTGTTTCAAAGGCAATGAGAGAAGGATAAGCATACTAAAGTGTTATCACATGGGCACATCGACTTGTGAGTAGACCAGTAGTTCTGAGGCCTAATTGTTCAGAGAGTCAACTTAGTGATGTCACTCAACAGTAAATTTTTGAAGAAATGAAAATGCAGGTTAAGAAAAAACAAAAACTTCTGCTGCTGCTAGCATTTTCAATGACAAATGATAAGTAAATGAAGTATTTTTTCTTAAAAAAAAAAAAAAAACACTATTACTTTTGTGAATTAGTGTGAACTTTTCACTTTCATGCATTGGAGAAGGAAATGGCAACCCACTCCAGTGTTCTTGCCTAGAGAATCCCAGGGACGGGGAAGCCTGGTGGGCTGCCATCTATGGGGTCGCACAGAGTCGGACACGACTGAAGCGACTTAGCAGCAGCAGCAGCAAATGTCCACCAAAAGAGCAGAAATGAATCTTTGATAGTCTTTCAAGGATAAGGAGACAGAGACCACTAGGACCTCAAGCAAAAGCCCATGTGACAATATCCAAGGATCAGGAGTGAGCCAGATGTGAACTTCATCTTACTAAGACTTTACAACACGGCCTGGATACATACGATTCAGTCCATCATTGGATTGAGATACTCAGCCCCTTATCCTTCTACCTATTAGAGAGGTTGGTTCTGTCTCATAGAATAAAGGTCAAATCTCTGCTAGTAGAGGAGGTCATCTGGAGCAAATCATAATAAAAATGTGAAAACAAAAGACAGATAACATCTTAGGAATCAGAGGGAAAAGACAGTAAATTTTAAAAAGCAACACTAAGTCTGAATCCTGACTCTTCAACAGAACCATGAAATCCAGAAGGTCATAGAATGACATCTTTAAATTACTAGAGAAAAAAAAAAAAGCTAACCAAGTTCTATATGTAGAGAAAAAGCTTTCAAGAATCAAGCCGAAATAAGATGTTTTCAGACAAAAAAAGAAAAGCTGAGAATTCATTTCCTACAATCCTGCTTAAGGAAAATGATCCTAAATCCTCAGGAGGAGAAAAAAATTACAGGCAAGGATAATTATGTAAATTTTAAGAGAATTATTTGTTTCATACAGAATAATACTGTGGGTTTTTATCCTGGACTGGAAAAGGTCAGTTTTCATTCCAATCCCAAAGGTAATGCCAAAGAATGCTCAAAGTGAAAGTGAAGTCGCTCAATCGTGTCCGGCTCTTCCATTCCTTCGTGTTGGCCATTTCCTTCTCCAGAGAATATTCCCAACCCAGGGATGGAACTCTGGTCTCCTGCATTGCAGGCAGATGCTTTGTCCTCTGAGCCACCGAACTACTGCACAATTGCACTCATCTCACATGCTAGCAAAGCAATGCTCAAAATTCTCCAAGACAGGCTTCAACAGTATGTGAACCGTGAACTTCCAGATGTCCAAGCTGGGTTTAGAAAAGTCAGAGGAACCAGAGATCAAATTGCCAACATCCGTTGAATCATCAAAAAAGCAAGAGAATTCCAGAAAAACATCTATGCTTTACTGACTATGCCCAAGCCTTTGACAGTGTGGATCACAACAAACTGGAAAATTCTTAAAGAGATGGGAATGCCAGATCACTTGACCTGCTTCCTGAAAAATCTGTATGCAGGTCAGGAAGCAACAGTTAGAACTGGACATGGAACAACAGACTGGTTCCAAATTGGGAAAGGCGTACATCAAGGCTGTATATTGTCAGCCTGCTTATTTAACTTAAATGCAGAGTACATCAAGAGAAATGCCAGGCTGGATGAAGCACAAGCTAGAATCAAGATTGCTGGGAGAGATCTCAGTAACCTCAGATATGTAGATGACACCACCCTTATGGCAGAAAGCGAAGAACTACTAAAGAGCCTCTTGATGAAAGTGAAAGAGGAGAGTGAAAAAGTTGGCTTAAAAATTCAGAAATCTAGATCATGGAAGGAATGATGCTAAAGCTGAAACTCCAGTACTTTGGCCACCTCATGTGAAGAGTTGACTCATTGGAAAAGACTCTGATGCTGGGAGGGATTGGGGGCAGGAGGAGAAGGGGATGACAGAGGATGAGATGGTTGGATCTGACTCGTTGGACGTGAGTCTGAGTGAACTCTGGGAGTTGGTGATGGACAAGGAGGCCTGGCGTGCTGCGATTCATGGGGTCGCAAAGAGTCGGACACAAATGAGCCACTGAACTGAACTGAACTGACTGAAGATCATGGCATCTGGTCCCATTACTTCATGGCAAATAGATGGGGAAACAGTAACAGGCTTTATTTTCTTGGGCTCCAAAATCACTGCAGATGGTCACTGCAGCCAGGCAATTAAAAGATGCATGCTCCTTGGAGGAAAATCTATGACCAACCTAGACAGCATATTAAAAAGCAGAGACATTACTTTGCCAACAAAGGTCCATCTAGTCAAGGCTATGTATGTATGTAGACTACATACAGTAGTCATGTATGGATGTGAAAGTTGGAGCACCAAAGAATTGATGCTTTTGAACTATGGTGTTGGAGAAGACTCTTGAGAGTCCCTTGGACTTCAAGGAGATCCAACCAGTCCATCCTAAAGGATATCAGTCCTGAATATTCATTGGAAGGAATGATGCTGAAACTGAAACTCCAATACTTTGGCCACCTGATGCGAAGAGCTGACTCATTTGAAAAGACCCTGATGCTGGGAAAGATTGAAGGTGAGAGGAGAAGGGGACGACCAAGGATGAGATGGTTGGATGGCATCACCGACTATGGAGATGAGTTTGAGTAGGCTCCGGTAGTTGGTGATGGACAGGGGAGCCTGGCATGCTGCAGTTCAGGGGGTCACAAAGAGCTGGACACGACTGAGCGACTGAACTGAACTGTGAGTTTTTATAGCATGTAGAAGTAGACTCTGGGCTTCCCTGGTGGCTCAGTGGGTAAAAATCCCTCCTGCGATACAGGAGACCTGGGTTCAATCCGTAGATTGAGAAGATCCGCTGGAGGAGGGCATGGCAACCCACTCCAGTATTCTTGCCCAGAGAATCCCCTTGGACAGAGGATCCTGGTGGACTGCCATCCATAGGGTCGAAAAGAGTTGGATATGACTGAGCGAATAAGCACAGCACAGCACAGAAGTAGACTGTAAAAAGAGATAGCACAAATAAATGGAGTTAAATAGTAAGGATCTTCGGTCTGTTGTTCAGAAAATGATAAAAGTAATCATTTGTATTAAGCTGTAATATGCCTAGCATGCTGTACTTTGGTTGGGGTCCTAGTTACAAAGATATTTCTCATGCTCGGTTAGTTGTGTCTGAGTCTTTGTGGCCCTGCAGACTGTAGCCAACCAGGCTCCACTGTCCATGGAATTTTTCAGGCAAGAATACAGCAGTGGGTTGCTATTTCCTTCTCTAGGACATCTTCCTGACCCAGGGATCAAACTCGAGTCTCCTACATTGGCAGGTGGATTTTTTACCAGTGAAGCACCTAGGAGTCCCTACATAGCGATATATATGTATATATATGCACACACATATACATATATAGGGATATATGTATATATATTTACATATGTATATACATAGATATGTACATGTGCAAGAAATCATCCTCCTGTATGTAGGATACCAGGTCTTGAATAAGTCTATGCTAAAAAGCCAATGACTAATGGCTACTAAGCATATGAAAATGTGTTTTACATCATTAATCATCAGGAAAATGCAAATTAAACCTACAGTAAAATACTACTTCACACCTACTGGGGTGCCTATAGTCGAAAAGGCAGGAAATAGCAAGTGTGGGTGAAGATATGGAAAAATTGGAACACTGATGCATCAAGGTACTGATGGATACAGTCACTATGGAAAACCATTTAGCAGTTTCTCAAAATTTGCACCTATATTTATCTGGCAATTCCACTCCTAGGATCTACTCAAGAGGAAAGAAAACCTATATCCACAGAAATAACTTGTATATGAATGTTTATAGCAGCTTTTCTTATAACAGCCAAAAACTAGAAACAATCCCAATGTCCACAAACTGATGAACGAATAAACAAAAAGGTGGTATATCTATATACTGGAATTCTTCATCAATAAAAAGGAATCAAGGGGAAAACGGACAGACACTAATACAAGCTATAACATGGATGAACCCTTAAAAACTTTATACTAAGGCAAGCAAGACACAAAAGACAACATATTGTATGATTGTGTCTTTGTGAAATTTCTAGAAAAGGCACAGAAAGCAGAAGAGCGGTTGCCCTAGGGCTGAATGCAGAAACCAGTTTGACAGCAGAGAGGCACAAAGCTTTTTTCAGAAGATGGAAATATTCTGAAACTGAATTATGGTGATAGTTTCACAACTGTATAAATTAACTAAAAATCTTCGAAGTGTACACTTGAGTGGATAAATTTGTGATATGTAAAATATGCCTCAGTAAAGTTTTTTTCCCTCAAAAACCAATGATTTTATTTTTTCCACTTGCAGAGTACTGAATCCAAAATAGTCAAGAACAATTTAAACTTTAACAATGAGAACTGCAAAATACAGTATGAAAACAGAGGGATCATTTGAGAGGAAATGACTACTATTCTTCTATTTTAGAAAAGAGCAGTGAAGAGAGTCAGCAGTTATTGAATTGGGTAATAGCATTGTTCATTTGGCTCATATTTAACCGAATATATATTGCTTTCATACAGTAGGAAAAGAACTCTTTTGTATCTTCTAAAAAATTTTTTGTCTACTTTTTTGTAGGTATTTCCAGTGAAAGTCAATTTGTGATATATTAATAGTATGCAGATCTTGTATCTAGCCAATGACAATTTAAAGTTTGGTAATGATAAAAATTGTAAATTCTGGTGTAAATACTCATAGGAGTGACATACAACTTTGCCCTCTAAATAATTTACTATGCTTAGTAATTTGATGGTGTTTAAAAATATGTTTGCAAACAATATGAGATTTTTCAGATACACTTTAAAAAACACCCATCTAAATTCAAAGCCTAGAATTCTAATTAGACTAAAAAAAATTACCCATAGTTGAAGATTGGACTAATTAGTAAAGAAGAAAGAGTTATTCTTTGCTTAGTAGGACAAGCTGAAATGAAAGTTAAACTGATCTTACTTTGTGGAAAACTTTGTCATTCTAGGAATTTCTATAACCAGTTCTCTGGACAATGATCCCACCTTTGTACAGACACAGCAGTATTTTGTCTGTTCAGTAACCTCAAGACCTTTCTCATTCCCACATTGTGTGTGGGGGGGGGGGGTGTCTTTTTTTGGAGGGGGGTGGTTCCAGGAGTGGGAGGGTGAGGAGGTTTCAAGGATCTTGGGAATGGATTAAATGTAACCTAGAATCTGAGTGTGTTCTCTCTGCTGAGTAGGAAATCAAAAGCAAGTCTATGCTCAAAAATCAAAAACAGAAGTCAGTGGGATAATTCCATACAAATGTAAAATAATCTTAACATGGATAAGATTTAACCCAAAGAATCTGTATTTCTCAAGCCTTTCTCCTGCACAAAATCCCTGTAGCACTCCACTCTCAACAGCCTGGATTCATGTTAGCTTCTAATGCTTGTCCTCCAGTGCCGGCGCTGCTGCCCAGCCTGCACCCCCCTCCCACCCCTGCAACATCTTCAGGGAAACCTTAAAGCTCCGTGCCTCTGGATGCCTATATTATGTCTAAAGCAGGTGAGAAAAAAACACTGAAAACATACATGCTGATTTATGACACAAGAGCAAAGGAGAAGACAAGACAGGTAGAGAGGTGACTGCAACAAGCAGTAATGATAAGGGCAGACCATGGGGCAGGTTGTACATAGTGACAGATGTGTGCTGGGGGTGTTGGACTTATAACATTCATGGCTAATGTCATATGTATTTAACAAGAGAATGTGATACGCAATGCCATTTAACAAACATTATGTCTGCTTTATGCCAGCCACTGTTCTAAGTGCTCTAAAAATAGTTAATCCTAATAATGCCAATGAGAGAGAAATACTACTGTTATCTTCACGTTACAGAGGAAGTCACTGAGGCAAAAAGAGTAAGTTAGTTGCCCTAGGTCACACTATCAGTTCGTATTCAGTCAGGAAGAGAAAAGCCACTTTGGACATTTCAGAAGGGATGTTACTCCCTTTGTTTTGAGGGAATCCTGACAGAAGGACTGCAGGACCAAAAGGGAGAGAGTGTTGCTCTCCGGAGGGTGCTGCAAGAACACCTAGCATCCCTGCCCTGGGGAAACAGAAGAGAAAGCTGTGTTATCCAAAACCCACAAATGTGTGCTCCTGAGATTTTTAGAAGTGAACTGTTGGATTATTAGGATGATGTCTGCTAGCTGCTTTACAGGAAGCCAGCAGCCTTCCGGGCCCCCTGTTCCTGGAGCCAGCACAGAGGAGCACAGCGCTGCTGAGGCTACTGGAGCCCCAGGAGAGGAAGAGCACCTTCCACCCTCCTCCTGACTACTGAGCTCCCGTCAGCAGAACCCAACTGGAGACGTCCTGGCATGTGAGTCTAGGACGTGTTCAGGGTTCCAGAACCCTTGCAGTCCAGAGGAGAGGCTAGAGAAAGAAGCTGAGAGACTAAACAAATAACCTACACAGTCAAACAACTGGCAAGTGGCTGAGCTTGAGTCTCAAGCAGTCTGGTTCCTGAGCCTATGCTCAATCAAGTACTGCAGTGTGCTATGGCACTGTGAAAGAAAGAAAGTGAAGTTGCTCAGGCGTCTCTGACTCTTTGCAACCCTATGGACTGTAGCCTACCAGACTCCTCTGTCCGTGGGATTTTCCAGGCAATATTACTGGAGTGGATTGCCATTTCCTTCTCCAGGGGATCTTCCCGACCCAGGGATTGAACCCGGGTCTCCTGCTTTACCATCTGAGCCACCAGGGAAGTCCTATGGCACTGTGGTATACTGTAATAAGAGTATTTCACACATTTTAAATTAATGCCTGATTATTGATATCTTTTGGCAGCAAAAAAATTGTAGGACTTGTATGCATTAAATATTCTGCAAATATTTAGCAGGTTCCTACTTTGTCCTAGGTTCTACTGGAAATACATTGAGAGGGAGGAGAAACAAGCAAAGAGGAAAAAGAGCTCCCATCTCCCTATTTCAGATTGAACAAAATTCCCTGGGAAGGATTCCAGCTGGCTTGGCTTGAATCCTGTGCTCACCCACTGGACCAAGTACTTTAGCTCCTGGGCGGATTTTAGGGAAATAGCCTTGTGGAAATGCCCTCTATAATCCCGAGACAAGGATTTGAGTGCAGGTAGTTTATCTGGAGGATTCAGGAAACACCAGTCAGAGGTGGGGAAGTCAGACAAAGAAGGGAAGGCAGTAAATAAAGGGTGCCTTATCAAGCCGGCTGGCTACCACTGGTATTGCCTGGAGTAATCCCATGGGAAAACTGGGAATTAGTATGAAACCCAGGCCTCAAAGTTACCCACCTGAGGGGCAAGAGAGCTAGGATATCTGTTACAACCGATCCTGTCAGTCATTAGGTGAGACCTGCTGAGAGGAGAGCCAGGCCCTTTTTCCGAAATGCTCTGACAGTGTTGTCTTCATTCTCAGAAGACAGCCCTAGGGCAAAGATGCTGATCCTGGGAGCAAGAAAGCAGCCTGAGATAATGGGAAAGGCCAGACTATCATCAGTAGGCGTGACTTACAAACCTGATTATACATTCTTTTGTGGCCAAACTTCAAAAACTTCCTGCAAAGTTAGGGAAGTGGTCCACAGGAGACCACCCTCACTTCTGACACCAGCTTCAGAGTTCAGGGTTCCCAAGACCTTTGTTCGGGTTGATGATATATTTGAAGGATGCAGAGAATTTACTGAAAACAGTTATACTCACAGTTATGGTTTATTACAGCAAAAGGAAACTAAAATCAGCCAAGAGAATTGGTACACAGACAGAGGCCAGAAATCCAAATGTCCAGCTTCTAGTTGGCCTGTCCCAGTGGAGTCATGGACAGCATTACTCTCCCAGAAACAATGCGCAATGACACACACAGAATACTGCCATCTAGGGGAGCTTATCTGAGTCTTGGTTTTCGGAGTTTTCACTGGGGCTCAGTTATATGGACATGGTTGACAGCCCTCATGGCTGGTTTTTTATTCTCCAGGCCCTCTGGAGGTAGAAAGGATACCACGTGGCCCAGGGCCCCAGGTAAACAAAGCTACTCTTCTTAGAAATTACCTCCCAGGACATGAGGGCAAAGACCAAACCAGTAAGGTTAAGTCTTTACTACACATCCCCAAGACGTCAAAACACTCAATTCTCTGATTATATTCTCATAAAATATAGACATTAATAACCTATTGTCTGGCTCCCAGCTACCTGAGTCTTATGCTTATTATTTCTTTGTGATTTTACTTCACAGCTATGATTGTTTTGTTAAGCTTTTCAGATTCATATTGAAATTATAATTCCATTTGTTTTATGGTAAATTTTCATCTTCTGTAAGAAAATTGTGTTTTCTTACTGTAGCTTTCAGTAACTATTATGCATATGACTTTAACAATCCTTATATTTTAATTTTCCTAGACTATCATCAGGAGGTAGAAAGAAGGGCCACAATAGCCTTACAGAACTAATCTCTGGTGGGCTTTCTCCTCCTTTGCTATAGCAAATGACTTCCCTAAAATATGGCAGCTTTATGAAGTTACATTTCCTCTGCCTCTCAGTACCTAACCTGGCTCTGAAGAGCTTCTGCACAGAGTTCTCAACTTCCTGATTTATTCACAGGCTTCAGGCACCAAGGCTTTGCTTTCCAAAATAATAATATTGCTTTTAGAAAGGTATTTTACTGGTATTTTCTAAGATCTGCTATCTCTGATTAGTAACTTTCTGTCCTGTCTCACCCTCTTGGATGTTTGAACCCTATTCAAGCTCAATTCTTTCCCAAAATGTCCTCTTGAGTTCCTACATACACTTGTACTGCTTCTGGTCTCAGTTGCCTACTACAGTATTCACATGTAATTTGGAGTGTTGGGGTTTTGTTAGTCAGCTGTTTGCTGAAAATTGTTTCGTGTGAATTTATTTTCATTTCCATGTTGCTATGGATAGATTTCAGGAAATGAAAAAAGTTTCAGAACTAAACAGACTCCATGCTCTTACAGAATGATTATATAATCAATTTTTCTCCCATGTTCTTAAACGAAGAAAGTCTCTGAAAGTACTATAATTATTGGCTTTAGATAATGAACAAGAATGTTCTAGTTATCATCAGCCTAATTAGAGCCAGTTATATAGATGTTTGGGCTTCCCAGGTAACACTAGTGGTAAAGAACTCACCTGCCAATGCAGGAGATATAAGAGGTGCAGGTTCATTCCCTGTGTTGGGAAGATCCCCTTGAGGAAGGCACAGCAACCCACTCCAGTATTCTTGCTGCAGAATCCCATGGACAGAGCAGTCTGGCAGGCTACAATCTGTAGGGTCACACAGAGTCGGACACAACTGAAGTGACTTAGCACCTATGCACATATGGATGTTCACTCCAGCTATGACACTAAACCTATTGTCTAGAATATAATATGACAAAGTAGTTTAATGGAAAATCATATGAGGCCTACAGTGTAGATAGGCTCAGAGAGAAGCAGCATTTTTTTTTGATATACTAAAAAGAGAATTGTTAGTAAAATGTTCCTCCTGGACCCAGATGATTAGACCATAGTGCAGGAATGTTGCGAGGGTCTTATTGGATCTTATCATAATCCAGTTGGATTATGGATGAAGAGATGTCCTGAGAATTCTTGGTTTATCCTGGGGATTTAAAGCTATATTCAACTTATTTTTGAAGATTAATACTATTCCATCTTGGTAGTCAGCCACAAATAGTTTATTTGTAGAGCAAGCTCCTGCATTACCTGGGAATTATCTCTGCTTTTTGTACACCTCACATTCTGGTGAGAAGAAAATCATGGAAGCAGCAGAGATAGACTAACCAAGATGTTAGACTCTGAACAGTATTAGATTGCAGATGTTGTTTTTAACATAAGACGGTACAGTTATAACCAGGCAACTTAAGAAAAGAGGTGAGAAAAAAAGCTGAGCATTTGTCAGTCATTTGGGTCTAGGCTTGGAGTCCAATACACATTAAAGATGGTAACCCTAGTGAAACATCCCCCAGTCTGACAGGACCCCAAGAAGCATAACCCCAAAGTGGAGATGTGGACCAGGATCATTATTTTGGCTTAGAAATCCTCAAGTATTGGCTTAGGACTATTAGCACCCTTAGGACCTGAAAGAAGGCAATGAAACTCCTATTTGGAAGAATGCAACATGATCCAGTGCCTTAAATTATTTCCATAATTACTTTTCCAAATAAAATGAATAGCAAATAATCCAAGGTGATGAGATGAAAGGATAGTCATAATCAGCCAGCACCAACAGAAACCACAGACAAAAGAAAAACTTAATATCAAGCCTAGTCTTTGTATCACTATGCTTGTTCTATTCATGAGAAAAAAGTCAAGCTTATAAATCTTGTCAAAAAACTGGAAACCATAAAAAGTGACTTTTAAGATTTGAAAAATAACCAAACTGGAATTATATAACTAGAAAACAGAACAATTAAAAGGATTAAAACTCTGGGTAAATTTTAGAGCTGATTAGGCACACCTAAAGAGACAATGAGTAGGAAGGTAGGTTTACAAAACATGCCAAATGAAGAAAGGAGAGACAAATTAAAAATAAAAAAATACTGAAGATAGAGCAGGAGACAAGGAGGAAACACTGGAATGGTCTAATATATATGGAATTGGAGCCCCAGAAATGAATGAGACAGTAAGGTCCCAGATGATTGTTCTCATTGTTCAGTCACCAAGTTGTGTCTTACTCTGCCACCCCATGGACAGTAGCACCAGGTGATATGTGAAGAAATAATGGCTGAAAAATTTTTAAAAATTGATTAAAGATGTTACTCTATTAATTTAAGAAACCAATAAAGTCCAAGTAAGAATTAAAAAAATAAAAGGCATTTTACTTTAAATGAAACTAGAAGATCAAAGACAGAAAAAAGCTTTCAAAAGACGCTAGAAAAAAAAAAATCCCAAATGAAAGAGGGCAAAGTAAAGATTAATACTAGGCTAAAAAATGTGAAGAAGACGTAAGTTTCAGTGTTAAAAGAATAGAAACAAAGTATATAATTTCCAAACTAACTAATGGGACTATAAAAAATAATCCAAAAGAAAGCAAAAAAAGAACATAGAGTAGGCAAAACAAATACAAAGCACAAAAAGTGAAGAATTAGTATAGTTGGATTTAAATATATTAAAATATATTAGTAATTACATAACTCTAAATGGACTAATGGAGAAGGCAATGGCAACCCACTCCAGTAGTCTGCCCTGGAAAATTCCATGGATGGAGGAGCCTGGTAGGCTGCAGTCCATGGGGTCCCTAAGAGTCGGACACGACTGAGCGACTTCACTTTCACTTTTCACTTTCATGCATTGGAGAAGGAAATGGCAGCCCACTCCAGTGTTCTTGCCTGGAGAATCCCAGGGACGGTGGGGCCTGGTGGGCTGCCGTCTATGGGGTCGCACAGAGTCGGACACGACTGAAATGACTTAGCAGCAGCAAATGGACTAAATGCCCTAGTTAAAATGCAAAGATTATCAGGCTAGATTTAAAAAGAAAACATGCTAAACCACATGTTCTAGAAACACATCTAAGACATTAGGATACAGAAAGGCTGAACGTAAAAAGATGGAAAAATATGCCAACACCAAATAAAAGACAGGTGCTATAACTATTGATATATTGATAGCAACCAGACAAAACAATTAAAGCTAAGATCAGAAGGTCACTACAGAATGCTAAAATGTTCAGCTCTGGGTTTACATAACAGTTTTTAATATGTGTTAATAATATAGTCTTAACGTACATAAAGCAAGAATTGATAGAACTAAAGAGAGAAATCAAACTAAGTGGGATATTTTTACTTAGTGGAACAAACAGACAAAAAAGTCTCTAAGGATATATGAGTTATTAATCCATTTAATAGTACCCAATGGGCATAAATAGAACACTAACCTAACACAGAAAATAAATTGTTTTTAACTACATACAGAATATTTTTAAAAATTAACCATATTCTTGGTTAAGAAGCAAACCTCATTAAATTTTAGAGGATTTAGAATTACCAGACCATAGGTATATGTTTGGAAATTCAGACATGATTCAGCAGTTCTGTTCATCAATACCTGTCCTGTTAAACTGCAATCACAGATGTACCAGAGCACATGCACAAGAATGATCATGGCCTCAAACTGGAACCAACTCCTATGTCCATCAACAATAGGATGGGTTAAATAAAGTGTATTTTATTCATCCACAATGAAAAGAGCTAGTTAAGCGAGGTACAAGCAGATCTTCAAATCAGTGAAGTCAGAGAAAACAGTAACGAAGTATGCGATTCCACTTTCCTTAAGTTCAAAACCAGGCAACTAAAAAGTCTTTTTAGAGTTCGTAACTGTGCCATAAAACTATAAAGAAAAAGGAGGCAGTGACCATCCTAAGTCAGCATAGCTGCTGATGGCCTGGAGATGATTATGACGGAAAAGGAGCACGTAGGGCGCCAACAGTCAGTCAGGGTCGGCTGCACTGGTGGTGCCACCTGCAAAAATCTTTTCCTTTGTCCCTTGGTCTGTCTCTGGACCTGCTACAGTGTTTTTCTAATCTGCTATTTAATGTTGCTCTCCCTTGGGTACAGCGGTTCTTACTGGTCAAAGGCAGACTCTTACAGGGGCCTGATTCCCCACTCAGCTTGCTGGCAAGGAGAGGGAGGGACTGCCCACGCCAGCAGTCACTCCCTGCCATCAGCTCTCGGTGCTAAGGCAGAGCAGAGATGGGTGAGGAGAGCCGATAGAACCCACAAATTCAAAGAAAAGCGGTTAAGAATTTCATCGTGGTAATCACTGAGCTACAAGCAGAGTGGAGAGAGTAAGGCGGTGGCCCTGAGTCTTCTGAGCGTTGGCCCTGTTGACAGTGTTCTATTTCTTGAGCTGGGTTGCAGTTACATGGATGGTTATTTTACCACAACTGCTTAAACTGGACATTTATGTGGTGTGCACTTTTTTGTTGTGCTTATTGTAATTTAAACTAGGACAAAGCATGGAATAAAACATCATGATCTTAGTTGCAATAAAGTAAAATTATTCCTCTATAAAGATGTTTATACTGGTATGTTAGTTGCTCAGTCATGTCTAACTCATTGCCATCCCATGGACTGTAGCCCACCAGGCTCCTTTGTCCATGGAATTCTTGAGGCAAGAAAACTGGAGTGGGTAGCCATTGCCTTCTCCAGGGGATCTTCTCAAGCCAGGGACTGAACCTGGGTCTCCTACATTTCATGCAGATTCTTTACCCTCTGAGCCACCAGGGAAGCCAATTTATGCTATATACACATAATTGTTTTCTTAGAAGGAAACACAGGAAATTAACATTGGTTGCTTTTAGGGACATGGATTTGGAGAGATGAGGGGAAATGGGCTTTGGTTTTTCATACTGAATCTTTTTGTGTCGTTAGAACTTACAATCATGTTCATGTGAGGATTAAGGACCAATTTGCATATTTTTGAAATTATGGAATTGCTTACTTTGCAGTAAAGCTAGAAAAAATTCAATCATATTAAAAGCCTTAGAGGGAAGAAAGGCAGGGAAAAATTCTTTTTAAAGAATATTTTGGACCCTTTCAGAAAGCAAAGAATATTTTGATGATGTCAAAAATAGGCTTATTATTTAGGTTTAATCTATATTTCTTTTTTGTCTGTTGTGAGGAAGATTTACCATGAAGCAAACGGATATAAGGTTCAGAGTCCCTCACCTGGACAAGGCTCGTATCTAATTTTGCATTCATAATTCTGTATGTTTTTTCTTAAACGTCCCTCAGATTATATAAACTTTGTTGAAGTTCAGTTGCTAAGTCGTGTCTGACTCACTGGGATCCGATGGACTTGAAGCTCCCCAAAACACGATTCCAACCTTGACTTGGATTATGCCTCCTGCTGAATATGAGAAGTTGTAGAAATAAACAATGAACCATGGTTGTTAAGAAAATTTCTTTGTAGGGACAACAGATACACTAAAGAGATACTTTAAATCAGGGATGGTGAATTTACATGTCATCTACTCCAGGAACATTTTCTACTTGCCAGAGGTGAATCATTTCCTCCTGTATGCTAAGTCTATACTTTTCCTTTAATTTTATTGAGGGATGTGTCTTAGTCTGTTTGTGTGCTTAGTCACTCAGTCATGCCCGACTCTCTGCAACCCCATGGACAGTAGCCCGCCAGGCTCCTCTGTCCATGGGGATTCTCCAGGCAAGAATACTGGGGTGGGTTGTCATGCCCTCCTCCAGGGGATCTTCCCAACCCAGATATTGAACTCAGGTCTCCCACATTGCAGACAGATGCTTTACTGTCTGAACCACCAGAGAAGCCCAAGAATACTGGAGTGGGTAGCCTATCCCTTCTCCAGGGGAAATTCCTGACCCAGGAATCAAACCAGGGTCTCCTGCATTGCAGGTGGATTCTTTACTAGCTGAGCTGCCAGGGAAGCCCGAGTTTGTCTGCTGCTGCTGCTGCTGCTAAGTCGATTCAGTTGTGTCTGACCCTGTGCGACCCCATAGATGGGAGCCCACCAGGCTCCCCCGTCCCTGGGATTCTCCAGGCAAGAACAATGGAGTGGGTTGCCATTTCCTTCTCCAATGCATGAAAGGGGAAAGTGAAAGTGAAGTCACTCAGTCGTGTCCAACTCTTAGCAACCCCATGGACTGCAGCCCACCAGGCTCCTCCGTCCATGGGATTTTCCAGGCAAGAGTACTGGAGTGGGTTGCCATTGCCTTCTCTGCTAGTTTGTCTAGGCTACTATAAAAAATACCGTTGGCTGGTGGTGGGGCGGTAGGCAGGGGGCGCTTATAAACAAAATTTATTTCTTCCAGTTCTGGAGGGTGGGAAGTCCAAGATCAAGGTGCTGATAGATTCATGGCTGGTGAGTGTCCACTTTCTGGTTACTAGATGGCAATCTTCTCACATGGATGGCAGAAGGAGTGAGGTTGCTCTCTAGAGCCTCTTTTCTAGGGCACTAATCCCACTCCTAGGGGCTCCATTCTTATGGCCTAATCACCTCCTAAAGACCTGACCTTCAAATCTCATCACATTAAGGATTTGGTTTCAACATAAAAATTTTGTGGGGGACACAAACGTTCGTTTACAGCAGCAAGTATCATGTGCTTGTTAAGGTACCTGTCTCCCCATTTAGACTGAGACCCAAAATGATTAGGACCCTTTCTCAATTATTTTTCTATCCCAAGGGCCCAGAAAAGATCCTGGCGTGCCAATAAATGAGTATTTGATTGGAACTTTTAAAAACATTGCATTGTCTGTAAAGGAGGCATAGTCAGTTTATCACTTTCAGTTAAGTTCAGTCGCTCAGTCGTGTCCAACTCTTTGCGACTCCATGAATTGCAGCACGCCAGGCCTCCCTGTCCATCATCAACTCCCGGAGTCCACTCAAACTCATGTCCATCGAATCGGTGATGCCATCCAGCCATCTCATCCTCTGTCATCCCCTTCTTCTCCTGCCCCCAATCCCTCCCAGCATTAGGGTCTTTTCCAATGAGTCCACTCTTCACATGAGGTGGCCAAAGTATTGGAGTTTCAGCTTCAGCATCAGTCCTTCCAATGAACACCCAGGACTGATTTCCTTTAGAA
>NW_011494715.1:1812608-1812821 GCF_000754665.1 Bison bison bison
TCGGACACGACTGAAGTGATTTAGCAGCAGCAGCAGCAGCAGGTTGGTCATAACTTTACTTCCAAGGAGTAAGCGTCTTTTAATTTCCTGGCTGCAATCACCATCTGCAATTATTTTGGAGCCCCCAAAAATAAAGTCTGACATTGTTTTCCCATCTATTTCCCATGAAGTGATGGGACCAGATGCAATGATCTTCGTTTTCTGAATGTTGAG
>NW_011494715.1:1812921-1816955 GCF_000754665.1 Bison bison bison
TGAATGTTGAGCTTTAAGCCAACTTTTTCATTCTCCTCTTTCACTTTCATCAAGAGGCTTTTTAGGTCCTCTTCACTTTCTGCCATAAGGGTGGTGTCATCTGCATATCTGAGGTTATTGATATTTCTCCCGGCAATCTTGATTCCAGCTTGTGCTTCTTCCAGCCCAGCGTTTCTCATGATGTACTCTGCTTAGAGGTTAAATAAGCAGGGTGACAATATACAGCCTTGACGTACTCCTTTTCCTATTTGGAACCAGTCTGTTGTTCCATGTCCAGTTCTAACTCTTGCTTCCTGACCTGCATATAGGTTTCTCAGAGGCAGGTCAAGTGGTCTGGTATTCCCATCTCTTGAAGAATTTTCCACAGTTTATTGTGATCCACACAGTCAAAGGCTTTGGCATAGTCAATAAGGCAGAAATAGATGTTTTTCTGGAACTCTCTTGCTTATTCCATGATCCAGCAGATGTTGGCAGTTTGATCTCTGGTTCCTCTGCCTTTTCTAAAACCAGCTTGAACATCTGGAAGTTCATGGTTCACATATTGCTGAAGCCTGGAGTGGAGAATTTTGAGCATTACTTTACTAGCGTGTGAGATGAGTACAATTGTGTGGTAGTTTGAGTATTCTTTGGCATTGCCTTTCTTTGGGATTAGAATGAAAACTGACCTCTTCCAGTTCTGTGGCCACTGCTGAGTTTTCCAAATTTGCTGGCATGTTGAGTGCAGCACTTTCACAGCATCATCTTTTAGGATTTGAAATAGCTCAACTGGAATTCCGTCACCTCCACTAGCTTTGTTCGTAGTGATGCTTTCTAAGGCCCACTTGACTTCACATTCCAGGATGTCTGGCTCTAGGTGAGTGATCACACCATCATGATTATCTTGGTTGTGAAGATCTTTTTTGTATAGTTCGTCTGTGTATTCTTGCCATCTCTTCTTAATATCTTCTGCTTCTATTAGGTCCATACCATTTCTGTCCTTTATCGAGCCCATCTTTGCATGAAATGTTTCCTTGGTATCTCTAATTTTCTTGAAGAGATCTCTAGTCTTTCCCATTCTGTTGTTTTCCTCTATTTCTTTGCCTTGATCGCTGAGGAAGGCTTTCTTATCTCTCCTTGCTCTCCTTTGGAGCATATAAGCATCTGCATTCAGATGCTTATATCTTTCCTCTTTGCTTTTCGCTTCTCTTCTTTTCACAGCTATTTGTAAGGCCTCCTCAGACAGCCATTTTGCTTTTTTGCATTTATTTTCCATGGGGATGGTCTTGATCCTTGTCTCCTGTACAATGTCATGAACCTCCGTCCATAGTTCATCAGGTACTGTATCTATCAGATCTAGTCCCTTAAATCTATTTCTCACTTCCACTGTATAATCATATGATTTGATTATATTTGAAGAAGACAGGTTATAAACTTTTGGGCAAGAACCACACAGTATTATAAATTATTTTAAATTATATATAAAAGTACCAAAAATAAGAAAATCTAACATCCTAAAATGTTTACTTTAGATTGTAAATGGAAACCACCTTTCAGCCATTCCCACATAACATCCATGGCCTCTCTCCTAACATGACCACCACCCTGAAGTTGGTCCATCCTGTCCATATAGTCTCATTTTTATTATTTAAGAAACTATATCCATAAACAATAAGAAATATTACTCTTCATTTTAATACTTTAAGCCAACAATATCTAATACAAACATAATGCGAGCTATATGTGTAGTTTTAAATGTTACAGTAGGCATATTTTGCAAAGTTGAAACAGGTCAACTTTAATGTTATATTTTATTTAACCCAGTATAGCGAAAATATAATTTGAACTTGTAATTAATGTAAAAAAATTACTAAAGTAATATTCTTAAGAAAAATGTTACTAAGTCTTTGAAATCCTGCTGGTAGTTTATATATACTGGCATATCTCAGTTCAGGTTTTAAGTTTAGACTTAACACTTAAGTCGAAAAAATAGATTGTTCCAAACATATTTAGAAGTTTTCCAATAAATGAAATCAGTTTAAGATTTTTTAATGAATTAAAATGAACAATTCAGTTTTTCATTCACAATTAACCACATTTAAAGTGCTCGATATCCACATAAGGCAAGCAGATACCCTACTGGACGGTGCAGCTTGAAAAGAAAACACAACACTCAGCATTCAGCATCTTTTGCCCACTACATTTATTTAAAGTTTTTCTTCCTTTGCTGTTTCTTAGAGCGGAAGTGCACAGATGGACTGGATGGCTATGAATATCAGGGTAGATGACAGTTTACATTTTTAAAAACTCATCTATCACTTAGTTTACTCAGCAAATATAAAAGAGCTTTCAAAAAAACCCTACTGCTTTCTATTTTTGTTTAAACAATGGGATTGAACAGGATATACGTACTGATAAATGACGCGCTACCATTAGCAAAGGTGCAGCTTTCGTACCAGCCACTCCCAACCTTCCACACCGCCCTCCACAGGCAGGCGTACACACGTACATTCACACGCGCGAGCACACAGACACGTACCCAGACACTCGTGCGCGCGCTCACGAGTTCGAAGCGCCACTTTCCCGGGGCGCTCTCGGCCGAGCGCGCGCCTTCGGTCTCTGGGAGCTCGTGGCTGACCGGAACTCGGAGGGGTTCTGCTTTTTATTTTTCAAGGGTGATTAGGTTCCTTCGAGGACAAAGTGGAGGTGCCCGGGCTGGAGGAGGAAAGCAGCCCCTTTAAGTCCACTCGTCCGGAGCTCCACCTCAGGAGGCCAGACAGAGTGCGCCCCGCAAGCCAGCGCGATCCTCGCACGGACAATGCTAGGATCTGGAGATCCTTCAGTCCTCCTGCCGAACGGGAGGTTAGGACGCATGTCATCCCCCTGCCCACAGCCCCCCGCAGGCGCCCTGATGGACCATCTCGGGCGTCAGTCGGCAGAGCTGCTACCCAGACCCCATGGGGTTAGACAGGAGACCTCTGGGACCCAAAAACTGCCAGAGCGCCGTTTCCCTTGGTTTGGGTTTCCCACAAAAACGTTGTTTAGTTGCTTAGTCGTGTCTGACTCTTGCAACCCCATGGACTGTAGCCCGCCGGGCTCCTCTGTCCATGGGCTTTTCCAGGCAACAATACTGGAGTGGGTTGCCATTTCCTTCTCCAGGGGATCTTCACCACCCAAGGGTCGAACCCATGTCTCCTGCGTTTGGCAGGCGGATTCTTTATCACTGAGCCACTTGCGAAGCCCCACAAAAGACATATTTACATCGAAAACTTTTTCACAGATACAAAAAAGGCCCGAAACTTTTTTCCCCCACACCTTCCCTCCTCTCGCATCACCTCCCTTCCTACCCTCGCATGCCCTCCCCTCCTACCCCCGCCTCCCGCCTTTTGTGCTTCGCTTCAGGAGTTAAGTGACCTCTTCGTCTAAAGTGCCAGCTCTGCAAAATCCAGGAGCTGAACACAGCTCAACTTCCCGGGAGCTACCAGAGCCAGAAAACATCACAACCCCCCCTCCCAACCACACGCCCCTGTTTTCTCAATGTATTACCGAAAGAAAAAAAAAAAAAAAAATCCAGCTCCGCCTCCGCGCGATAAATGCTGGGATAAGTAGTTCCCCTAAACCATGAAGCTCGACGTCAGACTGGAGCTCAGGTTGGCTTCCCAAAAGAGAACTACAATTCCCGTGGTGCCCTGCGGGCAGAATGGAAGGGGCGGAACGGCAAGGGCGCAACGCGCTTGCGCAGATCGAGGGCCGAAGGGAGGTGGAGGTATCGAGGTCCAACTGCTGAAGAGTCTCCATGTGACAGTGAGCGGCGTCCCAGCTCCAGGCGACGCCAGATTCCAGTTCCCGATCCCACGCCCCGTCCACTGACCCTGTGCCTGCAGACAGCAGCAGGCCGGGGCCCCGTGGTCTTGTCTGGAGGACCCTGGCTCAGAGTTAATAGTCTCCGCCAAGCAGGTGCGAGGGACCGCCGAGACCCCCTGCATCTCCAGAGAGGCAGGCGGCGCGGAGAGCAAGGCTTCTGTCAGCGCGGCGCTGCGAGTGCGGGAACATGAACG
>NW_011494715.1:1817349-1829631 GCF_000754665.1 Bison bison bison
CCGCGTGTCGGTGAGGGTGCGGGAGCCCCAGACCTGGGTGCCTCGCGAGCCCGTTCCGGGGTCCCTAGTAGGAAGCAAACAACAAAGTGCTGCAACTCGGCCCGCCGTCCGCAGTAAACAGTCTCGCGCCCCCCGGACCCGCTCCCGCGCCCCCACCCCGTAGGGCCCCCACTCCTCCTCTGAGGGGGTCGGTGGTGAAACAAAGGGGGCGGCCGCGCCGAGAACCCAGAGTAGCTGTTCTGCAACCCACGGCTCCTTCTGGAACTGAGGCACCTTCTTTGTTTTGCTGCCCGAGCGGGTAGCTTCCCCGGTCCAGGAGTGGAGTTCAGCCAGAACCGGACGCTGCGGGCGACTAGGACCCTGTCTCGGGTCCCGCGGGTGCGGGGTGGGGGACCCCCGGCTGCGAGCCGCGCGGCCGTGTCATCATCTAGGGCAGCTGCTCAAGACTTGGGGAGCGGGCAGCCGCTGCGGGTTAGCAGCCCTCCGTTTGGCAGCCATCAGGGTTTCTTTCTTCGTCCTTTCGCAGGTCTGTTCCTCTGACCATCTAGGAGGTTTTTAGAAACGACCGTTTCCACTTTTCCGAGCCCTGGGGAGCGGTAATAAATCACAAGATGTGAGAACCATCACACGTCCTGCATCTTCTTAACTTGCACTTCAGCTCAAAGTTTAATGTGAAAGCCTGTTAGCTCACTCCTCAATTTTTTTTTTTAAGAAGTAACTGCTGATGTATAAAACCCAGTATTTCAGAGGCTGCCGTACAACTCTCAGAACTATGTAATTAACGTTTTTGAGAACTTTATGTGGGATACTTTCTGCCTATTCAGTTAGTTCCTCAGTTCTGTTCTTGAGAAACTTTCCAGGTATACTTGAATCATTTAACACTGTTTTGGTTGGAAAAACGTATTATACATAAATGCTTTTATTTAATACTCAGGAAAGTTCATAATTCAAATTTGAATTTAGTAAGGATGTGAGATCAATTATTTGTCAAAAGTGGATGGTTTTGTGTCTGGATTATAATTTGAGTATTAAGTTAGATTAGGAAGCATTCACTATGGTATTAATATTTTTAAATGCTCTTCTAAGTAAAGAAAATACTATCAAATAGCAAAATTGTGGCCAGCATCTTTTTTCCCTTGTTTAAAAAACCGGCAAAGCTGAACTAATCTAGTTCACCATCGCTGCAATTTGATGACAGAATCCAGAGCGTAGGAATTTCTCATTCTCTGCTTCTCTCCCTTCCATTACTGGCACTTCTCCCCACCCCACCCCCCAGTCCTCTTTAACAATATTGCTAGACATGATATGTTTTAACTGGGTTCAGGACTTAAGAGTAGCAAGAAACGTGCGTTGTCTTAATAATGGCCTGTTACTAATGTTTATATTTTTAATAATTCACCGTAACTATGTATTTTACTAATACATAGACACATTTTCCTGTAATCATAAGTTGTCTGTGAAACTTTTCTGTTTCAGGCAAGACATCTTTACATTTGTGATTATCATAAAAACTTAATTCAGAGTGTGCGAAACAGAAGAAAGAGAAAAGGGAGTGATGATGATGGAGGAGATTCGCCTGTTCAAGATATTGATACTCCGGAGGTAGGTGAAAGCTTTGTAAGTTAAATGTAAAACTTCTGAAAGTTTTATTTAAAAAATACAAACAAATTCTAAAAATACTTGAAGCATTTGAAAACTCTAAAAATGAAAGCAAAATTAAATATAGCCAGTTAACATGCAGTTATGCAGTTTGACTTGTTATGGCTTCGATTGATAAATTTTTTTTTACTTTTTAAAGAATTTACTTATTTTTTAATTGAAGGATAATTACAGAATTTTGTTGTTTCCTGTCAAACTTCAACATGAATCAGCCATAGGTGTACATATGTCCCCTTCCTCTTGAACCTCCCTACTCAATTGACAACTCTTATAGTCCCCAGTCTTTAATAATCATCCTCAAAATATTGAAGCGTTTAATGCATTTTTAGTTTTATTATTTAAAAGCCTTTTAAAATAATGGAATTAAATTTTCACTGTGTTGAAGTTGAAATGTTTTTTATAGCAAATATTAGTCATTAGCAAATGATATGAACTAACTCATATACATTAATTTTTTCTAGGTTGATTTATATCAATTACAGGTGAATACACTTAGGAGATACAAAAGACACTTCAAACTTCCAACCAGACCGGGACTTAATAAAGCACAGCTTGTTGAGGTATATATAAGTTTTAAACTATTTAACCTTTAATACAAAAAAAGTCATTAAATGCTAATGATGTTAATTTAGTATATATAACAATACATTTTAGTTAGAAAAATCAAAGTTAATAAAATCTATTGTGGAAGAATCTAGTTGTCTAGAAATGTTTGTCTACCACTTAGGAAAGTCCTTTATATAATGATTAGTCAGTAGATTATATGCAGTTTTCTAAGCATCTTCTAATACTGATTTTCAGAAATAGTAAGTAAAAGGTTTTTTTTATTCTCTCTCTAGAAACCTGTTTCTTTTAAAATTTTATTTTACTCAGTAAACACTTATTGAGCACCTAATTGAGGCATAATAATAAATTAATAAGCTTTGATGTCTTTGTTAGAATTTTCTTGAAGTTTTTGTTGGAATAGATTTTACAGATAAACCTCTGAACAGTATTCCTGTAACTTGCTGATTTAACTATTTCAGAACTTGTTCTTGTTGATGTTAGTTTGTTTTATGTGAAGCATCCCTGTTTTTATGACTAGAAAACGCAAAGACTTTGATCCAAGCTTTTACTTATAGGTTCTTGAATATAGGACTTGCAGTCCTTCAGTGAATTTTGAAAAGTTGAGTGCTTGTGTTCTCAGGAAATAATAGAGCCAAGAAATGTGTGTGTCATATTAAGATATCTATAGATCTATATGTTTATACTCCTATCATGTTTAAAATAAAAATGCTTAACCTACTTGACAGACTATAAATAAATATGTAAATCAGTTTTCTTATATTCTTCAGCTTGAATTTAGAGAACTAACATTTTATAAAATATCCATATTGAATAACATAGGTGAATAGAAGGTACACTTCTTTAGCAGAATGCTTTTTAACATTAAAGCTTTAGCCAGAATTTCTTCTTTCCTTCTTGTTTAGACAACAACAATCTAATTTTTCTTTAAATTTGATTTAAAAGGTCAAGTCCTTTTCAAGTTGTATAGTACATTAATATAACATAAACATATTTCCTGCCATGATAAATTATTAATATGTTGATATATAAACAGATACATAGTGAAAGTGCTCTTATTTTGGGACAAATGACAACCTAAGAACTGGTTATTTTAAATGTACATTTTTTTAAATGCAGAAATCAAACCTGATGTTTTTGATAATCTGGTCTTCTTTTAAAGATCTGTTTTCTTATTTAGAAATGAGAAATCCAAATAGTATGAGTGTTATAACTTAGTCAGAAATGCAGATATTTATAAACAATTCCAGAGTTGAGTGACCAGCCTCCGTAAGTCTCTTACCTTTTTCTTTAAGAAGTTTTATCTTCTAGAATCTAAATACGCATTTCAGTGCCCTGGTTTAGTCTAATATACTTCTACTGGTAGTTGCAGTGCATGTGTTACACTAGCAGAATGAAAAGGCAAGAAGGCAGGTAAACATTCTTCAGTGGACATCCTTTCCCTTCTCATTTCTCATCCATAATTTTTATACAGAAAAAATTTCAGGGAATCTTAACAAAGAATATTTCCAATGAATGAATGAATGTTAAGTCGTAGCAAACATATTTGTAAGATAATTCTTGGTTTGTTTCTATTGTACCAAAACTTTTCTGACTTAATGGTGGTTCTTTTTCCATAAGAAAAACCATAAACCATTATATGATGCATGTGGACTCTTAACATTCTGTTTTATTTCATTGATATTTGAAGTTTACAAGTAAAAGTATTTAATTCTTGATCTATGTCTCAGCTATAAAATTTAAAAGAAAGTGCAGTGCACATTCTGATTAATATATACTTAATTGAGTGGGCTAACTATCTCTTGTTCATAACGTCTTATTCTTATATGCCTTTTGTCCTGTTGGTGTTTTGTTAAATACAATTTATTTTTGAAAGGAAATAGCTCTTACCACACATTTTCTTTTGATGACAGTGTTTTTTTTTACCTAGTTTATAAATTCTATTAATATCTATAATTTAATTTCCTCAATTGTTTTTCTTTATAGATAGTTGGTTGCCACTTTAGGTCTATTCCAGTGAATGAAAAAGACACCTTAACATATTTCATCTACTCAGTGAAGAATGACAAGAACAAGTCAGATCTCAAGGTTGACAGTAGTGTTCACTAGGAGAGATGGAATTAAAACTTGGATGTTCAGATGTTAAGACTGCTTACTGCTTTTTCACATGTAGAAATGTTCCTTCTGTATTTTTTCTACAGAGGATTTTCTCTGGTTTTATTTTCTTTGTTTTGACTCTAATTAGTTGGAAGCTCATGTACAATGAGCTTTCCTAGATTAACAAATATTTTAAATAAAGGTTATTACTATTATAGTTGCTTCAGTGTATTTATTTTGTGGAACTTGATTTTTATTTTAAACTGACTTTTAGGGACCAGTATTAATTGAAGTGTAAATTTGAAGATCACTTGATTATCTTTTTTCCCTTTTTTTAGTTCTGAGAAACTAACAAAAGTAATAGATGTCGTCCATTTGCTCTCGGGCAATCTGATTTGGAATTAAGGATATCCTAAATAGTATTATTTTTTAAGTGCTTTTTAGTACTAACAAGTTCGGAATAGCAGGAAGAACAAATAGTTTGATGCCTACTTCCTTCCAAAGAAGAGTTAATGTGTCAGCAAAGGTAAATGCAGTGCTGAAAGTTGAAATCTGAATGTAGAATTAAATAGTTTGTCATTTCTTTAAATTTTGTTTTAGTGAAAAAGTATTTACATGGCACAGATATACAAAGAACCTCTGAACTGCCCCTTAATTTTCAGTCATGTTCTGTACTGTTTACAATGCAAATTAAAACTAACAAGTTGGAGAGATCGAGAATTTATCAAGATCTTTAAATTTTGGTCATACATAGCTCTGACTTGATTTCTGTTTTATTTAGTTTTATATTTCATTCTCTGTTCGTTTTCTCTTAAATATTTTTACCTCTTCTTTTCATGAGATTGTAGTATTTAGCCAAAGGCTTACAGTTACAAATCAAATTTATAGCTTGTGACATCAGAACAAAACATGTAGTGCAGATTTTAGGATGCAAATGCATGAGCCCATTAATGCAGCTCAGGATATCTCAAAGTCAACATTTGGTCCTGATGATTCTTTATTGTGGGAGGCTGTCCTGTGTGTTTTAAAAGGTTTGGTGGCGTCACTGGAGTCCACATACTAATGCAGTAGAGCTCTAAAGGTAATAACTAAAAATATCCCTAGACATTGTCAAATGGCTCTGGGGGGACAAAATTACCCCTGCTTGGGAACCACTATGTAGATAAGTTTAAAGAACATCTTAGCTCCACAGAAGGTGAGTCTGTGTATTTCCAAGTGTTCTGTGTGTACTGACAGCTAGAAAATGTGGTGAACAGTAACACCATACTGGTGTTTAGGCCATGTAAAGATTTACTTGCAATTTTATTGATGAGCCAGAGGCTGTAATAATTAGTATATAGAAACCACTTGTTTCTAGTACTCCAGAAATCTCCACGAGAAGTTTTTTCTTAGCTGTATGAAGATGAACCAACCACACAGCTACAAAATGTGGTGGTTTGTTTGAAAAAAGTATTACTTCTATGTTGTATATTTTTGCCTAAATCTATAAAAATTTTCTTTTTCAGTAGAAACTTGACTGTAGGCTTAAATTTTATGAAATAAGCTTGAAATTTTGATCATATATAGCTCTGACTTGATTTCTGTTTTACCTTCTTTTATATTTTATTCTCTGTCAGTTTTCTCTTAAATATTTTTACCTCTTCTGATGAAAAAAGCTTGAAGCTATTTGTTGACATTAAAATCCATGTTTATGAATATAACCTTTGCTTCTCAATCTTAATTTCATACAATTACTTGCATAAAATGTAGTTGTATAAGAAAGTGAAATAATGAGAGTTGAGTGTTGATTTATCCAATGACATTAAATTTTGTTAGAGCAATTTAAAACATGAAAAACAGAACTTAAGAGCCTCCCCCTCAAAGACAAGAGACTCAAGAAGCTGCAAAGTAAAACTTTTACATAGAAATTTTAATTCTCACTGAGTTTTTAAAATTATGAGTTCTATGGAAATCTTTGTTGTACTTATCTGTATCTGAACAAGAAAAAGTAAATGGAAACTCATATCTCTGAAAGGATACGGATTACGTTAAATGTTAGAACATCAGGAAAAGAATCAAAATTTGACTGCTGTTGGGGTAGAATGTGTGGCAGGAGCTCAAGAAATTGGTAACTACCCTTCACGGAATTATTTAGGTAAAGGCTAAAAATTAATGTCTGAAATGTATTTCTTTAAGAAAGTAAGCTCTATTATTTCTAAATAAAGTTTTTTTTTAGTTGAAATGTACATGATATACAATTAATCACTTTATACAGTTTGGTAGTATTTAGTTTATTCACATCTTCAAGGGTCACAGCCTTGTGATGAAGGGACTTGTGTAACTTAATGAAGCTATAAGCCATTCCATGTAGGATCACCCAAGATAGATGGGTCATAGCAGAGAGTTCTGACAAAATGCTGCTCCTTGGAAGGAAAGGTATGTCAAACCTAGACAGCATATTAAAAAGCAAAGACATCACTTTGCTGACAAAGATCAGTATAGTCAAAGCTATGGTTTTTCCAGTAGCCATATATGCATGTGAAAGTTGAACTATAAAGAAGGCTGAGTGCTGAAGAATTGGTTCTTTTGAATTGTGGTGTTGGAGAAGACTCTTGAGAGTCTGTTGGACTGCAAGCAGATCAAACCAGTCAATCCTCAAGGAAATCAACCCTGGATAGTCATTGGAAGGACTGATGCTGAAGCTCTAGTATTTTGGCCACCTGATGCAAAGAATGAACTCATTGGAAAGACCCCTATGCTGGAACAGATTGAAGGCCAAAGGAGAAGAGGGCGGCAGAGGATGAGATGGTTCAATAATATCACCAACTCTATGGACATGAATTTGAGCAAACTCCAGGAGATAGTGAAGGACAGGGAAGCCTGGTGTGCTGCAGTCCATGGAGTTGCAGAGTGGGATGTGATTTAGCAACTGAAAATATCAACGAAGTGTATTTACAACATTGTGCAACCACCAGCTCTAATTTAAAATGTTTTCATCACCCCATAGAAACACCCACAAGTAATTACTCCCAATTCCACCTCTTCCCATCCCCTGATAACCTTTAATCTTTTTGTATCTATGGATTTGCCTGTTATGGTATATCATGTAAAAGGAATCATATAACACATGTCCTTTTGTGTGGATTTTTCTTTTACTTAAGATGTTTTCAAGGTTTATCCAAAATGCAGCATATATTAGTACTTTGCTCCTTTTTATGGCTGAATGACATTCCAATGTGTGTGTGTATGTGTGTGTGACAATTTGTTTTTCCAGTCATCCATTAATGAACATTTAGACATTTTGATTTCCACCTTTGGCTATTACGACTAATGCTACTATAAACACTTGTGTACAAGTTTCTGCGTGGGCATGTCTTTATTTCTCTTGGGTATATGTCTAGGAGTGGAGTTGCCTAGTCACATGGTAATGCTGTAACATTTTGAGGAACCTCCAAACTTTTCCATAGTGGCTGTATTAACAACTATTTCTCGAAATTGCTAATGCCTGTATTTCCTCTTTTTTTTTTTTTAATTAAAGCTGTCCTAATGGGTGTTAGGGAGAAGGCAATGGCACCCCATTCCAGTACTGTTGCCCGGAAAATCCCATGAACGGAGGAGCCTGGTGGGCTGCAGTCCATGGGGTCGCTAAGAGTCAGACATGACTGAGCAACTTCACTTTCACTTTCCACTTTCATGCATTGGAGAAGGAAATGGCAACCCACTCCAGTGTTCTTGCCTGGAGAATCCCAGGGATGGGGGAGCCTGGTGGGCTTGCACAGAGTCAGACATGACTGAAGAGTCGGACATGACTGAAGCGACTTAGCAGCAGCAGCAGCAATGGGTGTTAAGTGATAGCATTGTGGTTTTGATTTGTATTTTTTTCAATTCCTTTATTCATTTTTAAATTGGGTTGTTTGTTTTTGTTGTTCAGTTGTAGGAATTCTTTATTCTAGGTATTAACTCTATATGTGATACATGATTTACAAATATTTTCTCCCATTCTGTAGATTGCCTTTTCACATTTTGGATAATGTTCTTTGATGCAAAAAAGTTTTAAATTTTTATTTAGTATAATTAATTTTTTTTCTTTTGTTTTCTCATACTTTTGGTGTCAAGCCTAAGAATCTATTGCCAAATCCAAGGTTGTAAATATAAGCCCCTATTTTTTTTCTAGGAATTTTATAATTTTGGCTCTTAAATGTAGGTTGTTGACCCATTTTGAGTCAATTTATGTATATATGGAGTGAGGTAGAGTTCCAGCTTCATTGTTTTGAATGAGGTTATCCAGTTTTGCAGCACTGTTGGTTGAAGAGACTGTTCTTCTCCACTGAATGGTCTTGGCACCCTTGTCGAAACTCAATTTGCATAGATATTTGGGTTTATTTCTATATTTTCAATTCTGTTTTAGGCTGTATTTCTATTAGGCCAGTACTATATTTTTTTTTGACTATTGTAACTGTGTAGTAAGTTTTGAAATCAGGAAATGTGAGTCCTCCAATTTTTTTTTTCACTACATTCAGTCACAAGTCTTGTCTGACTCTTTGCAGCCCCATAAACTGCAGCCAGGCTCCTCTGTCTTTCATTGTCTCTTGGAGTCTGCTCAAACTCATGTCCATTGAGTCAGTGATGCCATCCAACCATCTCAACCTCTGTCATCCCCTTCTCCTCTTGCCCTCAATCTTTCCCAGCATCAGGGTCTTTTCCAATGAGTTGGGTCTTTGCATCAGGTGGCCAAAGCATTGGAGCATCAGCTTCACCATCAGTCTTTCCAATGAATATTCAGGGTTTATTTCCTTTTTGGATTGACTGGTTTGATCTCCTTGAAGTCTAACAGATTCTCAAGGGTCTTCTCCAGCACCACAGTTCAAAAGGATCAATTCTTTATGGTCCAACTCTCACATGAGTACATGACTGCTGGAAAAACTATAGCTTTGACTATACAGACCTTTGTCAGCAAAGTGATGTGTCTGCTTTTTAATATGCTGTCTACGTTTGTCATAGCTTTTCTTCCAAGGAGCAAGAATCTTTTGATTTCATGGCTGCGGTCATCATCTGCAGTGATTTTGGAGCCCAAGAAAATAAAATCTGACACAGTTTGCACTTTTCCCCATCTATTTGCCGTGAAGTGATGGGACTGGATGCCATGATCTTAGTTTTTTGAATGTTGAGTTTTAAGCCAGCTTTTTCACTCTCCTCTTTCGCCTTCACCAAGAGGCTCTTTCCTCTTCGCTTTCTGCCATTAGAGTAGTATGATCTGCATATCCGAGGTTGTTGGTATTTTTCCCGGTAGACTTGATTCCAGCTTGTGATTCATCCAGCCCAGTATTTCACAGAATGTTCTCTAAATGGCAGTTAAATAAGGTGACTATATACAGCATTGATGTACTCCTTTCCCAGTTTTGAACCAGTCTGTTGTTCGATGTCTGGTTCTGTTTCCTCTTGTCCTGCATACAGGTTTCTCAGGAGACAGGTAAGGTGGTTTGGTATTCCTATCTCTTTAAGAATGTTCCAGTTTGTTGTGATCCACACAATCAAAGGCTTTAGTGTAGTCAATGAAGCAGAAGTAGATGTTTTTCTGGAATTCTCTTGCTTTTTATATGATCCAATAGATGTTGGCAGTTTGATCTCTGGTTCTGCTGCCTTTTCTAAATCCAACTCGTACTTCTGGAAGTTCTCAGTTCACGTACTGTTGAAACCTAGCTTAAAGTGTTTTGAGAATTACTTTGCTAGCTTGTGAAATGAGCACAATTTGTGTGGAAGTTTGAACATTCTTTGGCATTGCCTTTTTTTGGCAATGAAATGAAAACTGACATTTTCCAGTCTTGTGCTCACTGCTAAGTTTTCCAAATATGCTGGGATATTGAGTACAGCACTTTCATAGCATCCTCTTTTAGGATTTTAAATAGCTCAGCTGGATTCCATCACCTCCACTAGGTTTGTTTGTAGTAATGCTTCCTAAGGCCCACTTGACTTCACACTCCAGGATGTCTGGCTCTAGGTGAATGACCACACCATCATGGTTATGTGGGTCATTAAGATCTTTTTTGTATAGTTCTTCTGTGTATTCTTGCCACCTCTTCTTAATATCTTCTGCTTCTGTTAGATCCTTGCTGTATCTGTCCTTTATTGTGCCCATCTTTGCATGAGACATTTCCTTGGTATCTCCAATTTTCTTGAAGAGATATCTAGTCTTTCCCATCCTGTGGTTTTCCTCTATTTCTTTGCATTGTTCACTTAAGAAGGCCTTCTTATCTCTCCTTGCTATTCTCCAGAACTCTGCATTCAGTTGGGTATATCTCTCCCTTTCTCCTTTGCCTTTCACTTCTCTTCCTTTCTCAGCTATTTGTAAGGCCTCCTCAGACAATCACTTGGCATTCTTGCATTTCTTTTTCTTGGGGAAGGTTTTGGTCACTGCCTCCTGTACAGTGTTAAGAACCTCTGTCCATAGTCCTTCAGGCACTCTGTCTGTCAGATCTGATCTTTTGAATCTATTCATCACCTCTGTTGTATAATTATAAGAGATTTGATTTAAGTTATACCTGAATAGTCTAGTGGTTTTCCCTTCCTTCAGTTTAAATCTGAATTTTTCAATAAGAAGTTCATGATCTGAGCCACAGTCTGCTCCAGGTCTTATTTTAGCTGACTGTATAGAGGGCCTCCATCTTCAGCTGCAAAGAATATAATCAATTTGACTTTGGTATTGACCATTTGTTAATATCCATGTGTAGAGTCTTCTCTTGTGTTGTTGGAAGAGAGTGTTTGCTATGACCAGAGCATTTTGGCAAAATACTGTTCGCCTTTGCCCTCCATTTTGTACTCCAAGGCTAAACGTGCCTGTTACTCTAGGTATTTCTTGACTTCCTACTATTGCATTCCAATCCTCTCTAATGAAAAGGACATCTTTTTTTTGGTGTTAGTTCTAGAAGGTTTTATAGGCCTTTATAGAACCGTTCGACTTCAGCTTCTTTGGCATTAGTGGTTGGGGCATAGACTTGGATTACTCTGATGTTGAATGATTTGCCTGGAAATGAACCGAGATCATTGTGTCGTTTTTGAGATTTCACCCAAAGTAGTGAATTTCGGACTCTTGTTGACGATGAGAGCTACTCCATTTCTTTCATGCCCACAGTAGTAGATATAATGGTCATCTGAATTGAATTTGTCCATTCCCATTTATTTTTAGTACACCAATTCCTAGTCCAGTTTACCTTGATTCATGGACCTAACATTCTTGGTTGCTATGCAGTATTGATCTTTACAACATCAGACTTTACTTTCAGCATCAGGCACATCCACAATGGACTATAGTTTCCACTTTGGCCCAGCTTCTTCATTCTTTCTGGAGCTCTTTCTCTGCTCTTTCCCAGTAGCATATTGGACACCTACTGACCTCAGTGACTCATCTGGTGTCGCATTTTTTTGGCTATTCATACTGCTCAAGGGTTTCTAAAGGCAAGACTATTGAAGTGGTTTGCCATTCCCTTCTCCAGTTTTTTCAATATGGTTTAGGATACTTGGAGACCCTTGCAGTTACATATGAATTAGAAGACTAGTTTTTCTATTTCTGCCCCCCCAAAAAGACCATAGACTTTTGATGAGGATTGTACTGTCTCTGTAGATCACTTGATAATTGCCATCTTAAAAATTTTAAGTATTTCAATCCATGAATATGGAATGTCTTTCCATTAATTTTCAGTTCAGTTCAGTCACTCAGTCTTGTCCGATTCCTTGTGACCCCATGAATCGCAGCACGCCAGGCCTCCCTGTCCATCACCAACTCCCGGAGTTTACCCAAACTCATGTCCATCGAGTTGGTGATGCCATCCAGCCATCTCATCCTCTGTCGTCCCCTTCTCCTCCTGCCCAAAATCCCTCCCAGCATCAGGGTCTTTTCCAATGAGTCAACTCTTCATATGAGGTGGCCAAAGTATTGGAGTTTCAACTTCAACATCAGTCCTTCCAATGAACACCCAGGACTGATCT
>NW_011494715.1:1829852-1852704 GCF_000754665.1 Bison bison bison
CCATCTATTTAGGTCTTCTTTAATTTTGTTCTGTAATGTTTTCTAGTTTCCAGTGGGCAAGTCTTTTACCCCCTTGGTTAAATTTATTCATGATATTTTATTCTTTTGATGAAATTATAAGTGGAAATGTTTTCTCAATATCTTATTTTGCATTATTCATTACTCGTGTATAGAAAACTGATAGTGTGTGTTGACCCTACAATTGTCCTGAATTCATTTATGAGCTCTAGTAGTATTTTAGTGGATTTTATGAGATTTTCTATGTACAAAATCATGTTATCTTTAAGTAGAGATAATTTTACTTCTTTTTAATTTGATGCCTGTTATTTATTTTTCTTGCAAAATTGCTCTGGCTAGGATTTATAGTACAATATTGAATAGGAATGATGAAAGTAGGCATCTGTGTATTGTTCTTTTCCTTATGAAGACAGTTTTCAGTCTTTTACCAATGAGTATAATGTTAATTGTGGGTATACCATAAATGTTCTTTGTTTTATAAGGAAAGTTTCCTTCTATTCTTAGTTTCCTGTTTTTATCATGAAAGGGTATTGAATTCTGACAAATGGTTTCTTCTATATATATTGAAGTAATCATGTACTTTCTTCCTTTGTTTTATTAATGTAATGTATTGCATTGAATTATTTTCTTTTGTTGAATCACCCTATCATTTCTGGGGGAAATATCACTTGGTATATAATACTTATATTATGTTGTTGGGTTTGGTTTGTCACCATTTTGTTCAAGACTTTTTGCATCTGTATTCATAAGGGATATGAATATAGATATCATAGGTTTGTAGTTTCTTCTACTGTTTTTATCTCACTTTACTATTAGGATAATGCTAGCCTCATAGAATGTGTTAGAAAATGTTGCCTCTTCTGTTTTTTGGAAAAATTTAAATATGATTGACATTAATTGATCTTTAAAAGTTTGATTGAATTCACTAGGACCATCTGGTCCAGGACATTTCTTTGATGGAAAATTTTTTATTATTGATAGAACCCCTTTACTTATTATAAGGTAGATGGGGTTTTCTCTTTGTTCTTGAGTCAGCTTTGGTAATTTTGTGTTTCTAGGAATTTGTCCATTTCATCTAGATTAGACAATTTGTTATCATACATTTGTTCTTACTGTTCACTTACACTACTTTTACTTTCTGTAAGGTTGCTAATAATGCCCTTGCTTCCTCCCCCCACCCCACCCCGCCACCCCGTGCTGAGGCAAAGAAGATTTCTAAGGAAATTCTGAGGGAAAGAAGGAGATTTCTCAGTGAAAGAAGATTTCTGAGGGAATTTTGAAGGAAATAAACAGATTTCTGAGGGAAAGAAGGAAATAATGAGGGAATTCTAAAGAAAAGGAGATTTCTGAGGAAATTGTGCAGGAAAGAAGATTTCTGAGGGACTGAAGGAGATTTCTCAAGGAAAAAAAGGGTTCAAAGGTAAAACATGACAGAACCTAGGACGTTCTGAGGTAAAATCTGACAACCTAGAGTTGTTCTGAGGTAAAATCTGACAAGCTTAGGATGTTTTGAGTAAAATCTGACAAACGTAGGACATTCTGAGATAAAATCTAACAGAAACTAGAGTCTGCTGAGGTAAAATCTGACAGAAACTTGATGCTTCTGAGGTAAAATCAGATAGAACCCAAAGAGTACTGAGGAAAATCTGACAGAACCTATAGAGTTTTGTGGTAGAATAAGATAGAACCTAGAGGTTGGATCATCGAAAAAACAAGAGTTCCAGAAAAACATCTATTTCTGATTTATTGACTATGACCAGGCCTTTGACTGTGTGGATCACAATAAACTATGGAAAATTCGAAAAGAGATGGGAATATCAGACCACCTGACCTGCCTCTTGAGAAATCTGTATGCAGGTCAGGAAGCAAGAGTTAGAACTGGACATGGAACAACAGACTGGTTCTAAATTGGGAAAGGAGTAGTCAAGGCTGTATAATGTCACCCTGCTTATTTAACTTATATGCAGAGTACATCATGAGAAATGCTGGGCTGGACAAAGCACAAGCTGGAATCATAATTGCCGGGAGAAATATCAATAACCTCAGATATCCAGATGATACCACCCTTATGGCAGAGATCGAAGAACTACTAAAGAGCCTCTTGATGAAAGTGAAAGAGGAGAGTGAAAAAGTTGGCTTAAAACTCCACATTCAGAAAACTAGGATCATGGCATCTGGTCCCATCACTTCGTGGCAAATAGATGGGGAAACAGTGGAAACAGTGGCAGACTTTATTTTTGGGAGCTCCCAAATGACTGCACATGGTGACTGCAGCCATGAAATTAAAAGACGCTTGTTCCTTGGAAGAAAAGTTATGACCAACCTGCTGCTGCTGCTGCTAAGTCGCTTCAGTCATGTCCGACTCTGTGCGACCCCATAGATGGCAGCCCACTAGGCTCCTCTGTCCCTGGGATTCTCCAGGCAAGAACACTGGAGTGGGCATGACCAACCTAGACAGCATATTAAAAAGCAGAGACATTACTTTGCCAACAAAGGTCTGTCTAGTCAAAGCTATGATGTTTCTAGTAGTCATGTATGGATGTGAGAGTTGCACTGCCAAAGAATTGATGCTTTTGAACTGTGGTGTTGGAGAAGACTCTTGAGAGTCCCTTGGACTGCAAGGAGATCCAACTAGTCCATCCGAAAATATATCAGTCCTGAATATTCATAGGAAGTACTGATGCTGAAACTGAAACTCCAGTACTTTAGCCACCTAATGTGAAGAACTGACTCATTTGAAAAGACCCTGATGCTGGGAAAGATTGAAGGCAGGAGGAAAAGGGGATTATAGAGGATGAGATGGTTTGATGGCATCACCTACTCAATGAACATGAGTTTGAGTAAACTCTGGGAGTTGGTGATGGGCAGGGAAACCTGGCATGCTACAGTCCATGGGGTCACAAAGAGTCAGACACAACTGAGCGATTGAACTGAACTGAAAGGTTTCTGACATAAAATCTGATGGTTCTGATGTAAAATCTGACAGAACCTAAAGGGTTCTGAGGTAAAATCTGACAGAACCTAGAGGGTTCTGAGGTAAAATCTGACAGAACCTAGAGGGTTCTGAAGTAAACTGTGACAGAACCTAGAGGGATATGAGGTAAACTCTAACAGAACCTAGGACATTCTGAGGTAAACTGACAGAACTGAAAGGGTTCTCAGGTAAAAATCTGACATAACCTAGAATGTTCTGAGGTAAAATCTGACAAGCCTAGGACGTTTTGAGTAAAATCCAGTAGAACTTAGGACATTCTCAGGTAATACCTGACAGAAACTAGAAGATTCTGAGGTAAAATCTGACAGAACCTTAGGGTTCTCAGGTAATATGTGACAGAACCTAGGACGTTCTGAAGTAAGTCTTACAGAAGCTTGAGGATTCTGAGGTATAATCTGACAGAACCTAGGACGTTCTGAGTTAAAATCTGCCAGAAACTAGAAGGTTCTGTGCTAAAATCTGACAGAAACCATATGGTTCTAGGTAAAATCTTTCAGAAGCCACAGGGTTCTGAGGTAAAATGTAACAGATACTGGAGGGTTCTTAGGTAAATTTTGACAGAAACTAGAGGGTTCTGAGGTAAAATCTGACAGATCCTAGAGTGTTCTGAGGTAAAATCTGACAGAAAGTAGAGGTTTCTGAAGCAAATCATGAGAGAACATACTATACTCTGAGGTGAATTCTGTCCCATGTGAGAGGGGTGTGAGGTAATATATAACAAAACCAGAGGGTTCTGAGGTAAAATCTGACAGAATCTAGAGACTTCTGAACTCAATCTGATAGAAGGTTTCTCAAAAACCTGACACAAACTACTGCTTCTAAGGTAAATATCTATGAGAAATTAAGAGGTTCTGAGTTAAAATGACCTAAATAAGGAGGTCATGAGGGATTTTTGTATGATTTCTGAGGGTAAGGAGATTTCTGAGGCTTTTTTTGTGGGAATGGAGGTTATTTCTGTGGGGTTTCTATGTGAAAGTGGGAGATTTCTTAAGTTATTCTGAAGAAAAGACAGCGATACCTGAGAGAAAGTAGGAAATACCTGAGAGAAAGTTAGATATTTCTCAGGGAAAGGTGTTTTCTCAGGGAATTTTGCAGAAAATTCTGTATATTTCTGAGATAATTCTGAGATTAAGGAACAGATTTCTGAGGGAATTCTCAGAGATAGACATTTCTTCAGGAATTCTGTGGGAAAGCAGGAGATTTCTGAGGGAAAGAAGGAGATTTCTGATGGAAATAAGATTTCTTTGGGGAATTCTGAGGGAAAGAAGATTCCTGAGATAATTCTGAAGTTAAAAAAAATCTGATTTCTGAGGGAATTCTGAGACAAAGAAGATTTCTGATGGAATCTGAAGGCAAGGAAGAGATTTTGAAGATTCCTGAGAGAAGGAATTTGAGAAGGGTTTCTGAGAGAAGGTGGGTGAGTGGAATTGTGCTTGAAAGAGAGTATGAGAGAGCTCTGAGAAAATGATGTTGAGAGGAAATTCTCAGAAAATGAAATTTAGAGGGTATTCTGTAAGAAGTGTAATGCCCCTGCTTTTATTTGTAATTTTAGTTATATGTGCTTTCTCTCTCCTTTTTTTCAGTAGTGTTGCTAGGATTTATCAATTTTGTTTATTTTTTATTTGAGGTTGTTGATTATTGTTTTTACATTTTCTATTTCATTTATATCTGCTCTAATTTTTTTATTTTCTTTCTTCCACTGGTTTTAGATTAAGTGTGCTCTTCTTTTTCTAGTGTTAAAGTGCAAAATTCAGTTGATTTGAGATCTTTCTTCTTTATTAATATATATGTTTGCAGCTATAAATTTCCCACTGAGGTCCTCTTTTGCTGCATCCCATAAGTTTGGTATGTTTTACTTTTATTTTCATTCATGCTTATTTTCTAATTTTCCTATCTTTTTCTTCTTTGACTCACTGTTGTTAAGGATGCATTTGTTGATTTCCACGTATTTGTTGATTTTCCTGTTTTTCTTCTGTTATTGATTTCTAGCTTCATCCCATTATGGTTTGAGAAGATAGTTTGTATGATTTCAATTTTTTTAATTTACAGAAAAATGTTTTATGTGCTAACATAAAGATGCTTCAGTCTATCCTGAAGAATCTTCCATGTGCACTTGAGTAGAATGTATATTCTGTTATCATTGGGTGAAGTGTTTTGTATATGTCTGTTAGGTTTAGTTGGTTTAGAGTATTGTTCAAATCCCCTATTTCCTTTTTAATTTTCTGTCTAGATGTCTTTCCATTATTTAAAGTAAGGAATTGAGGTCTCCAACTACTATTGTAGAACTGTCTTTTTCTCCTTTAACTTCTGTTAGTTTCCTTCATATATTTTCTGGCTCTGTTGTTTGATGTGTATATATTTATAATTTTTAAATCTTATTGTAGCTTGATCCTTTGTTTACAAAATGTCTCTTGTACAATTTTTTTAACTTAAAATCTATATTGTTTGATATTAGTATGGCCAGACCAGCTGTCTTTACTGCTGTTTACATGGATTTGCATAGCTTTGATAGCAAAATTTAGATTATGATCTAGGCAAGTGATAGTGGTTCAAAAATAAATTTTTGTCATGTTATTGCTTATTCATTTGTCTGACGTTAGTTTAAAAGTGTCAAGAAATGTCTTATATATGTATATGTATTTTTTCAAGTGTGTGTACTATTTACTATAGAATTCATTTTTTTGAGATCATAAAATTGCTTATATTTATCTGTAGCTAAAGGCTGATACTCTAAACTTTACTGTATGTGTCATGTCCCAGTTACATTTATAGTCTACATAGTCAACTATCGTCCTCAAATCATAATCATAGTGGTTGCTGCTGGATTATTGTGTGTTTACGTGCATGTGTATCATGTTTGTGTGCATGTGTGTTGTATGTACATCCCCTTTAATGTATAAAGTGGACATCAAGTCAGTTTTATATCCATAATACCCAACAGACTTATATTTTGACTTCTAAGACTCTAGAAACATAGATCACATATACTTTTTTCATTTAAAATTTACTATAGGTCTTTATTTGTAAAATTCTGAGAGTATATTGGCTACATGTGTGCCATGCATTGCTTTCCAGTTATACCACTGTACAAAAATGAGAACATTTTGGTGATATCATTTTATAGAAGTAAATTGAGGGAGCTAATTCAATGTCAATTTACTATACTTTCAAAATATCAGATTCTTTTTAATTCTTTGAGAAAAAAATTTAGGTATAGGCTGTTAATGCAATATGATTTAGAAATATATGAATTTGATAATTTTTTTCCTTTTGTGAAAATTATTTTAAAGCCCATAGTGTTTACTGACAGATTATTTACATTTTAGAAGCACCTGCCATAATACTTTGCTAAAACAATTTATTATTAAAATAATTCCTGTGTATCTATGAGCAATTATAAGGAAGTTAAAGTTGCAGAATAATCTGTGAATGTTCTTACCTGTCCTTCTCTCCCTTTGAGAATTGTTGCTCATTGTTTTATTTCTCCATGTTGCTTCCAATCTTTAATAATCCTCTAGGATTAGTACTTAATCCCAGCAAACAAAAAAAGCAAAGCGTCCCTATCATTATAATGAGGAAAAGAAAAATTTCATCAAGAAGAGATGAGATATTAGTAAGTATTACCAACAACCATCAACTTTGTGCTCAGCACCATGGAATTTATAGTAAGAACAAAAATATAGAAAGTCAAAGATAAATTGTTATTGTTATTCAGTAAGCATTTAGCATATATAAACTATATGAAATGTACAGTCTTGTTTGTCTCATACAAGTAAGTTTGCTTTCCTGAAAAGGAAATAGATTAGATGATGCTATTAAGTAAAGCAGAGGTTAAGACTTGAGTTCTGAAGGAAGACTGGCCATATTCAAAACCTGGCTCTACTGCTCTGATAATGTAATTCTGGATAAACCACTTAATCTCTAAGCCTTGCCATTTTTGTCCACAGAGTAGGGATGATGATAGTAGTACATACCTCATTCAGTTGAAAGATGGTGTTAGTACATTTTCAATAAAAGGTTAGTCATCTTGTAGCTAAAAGCTATTGAAAAAAATATCTATTCATTAAATAATTGGATGAAATATTTGCTTTTAAAAACATGTTGACCAAGTTAGAAACTGTTGCATAAGTTGTGTGAACATTTATGTTTTTACATTTATTTGCTAATTTATAAGAAACAATGTGTGCTTTGTTTTTTATTATAAAATATTACAATGTGTGCTTTTTTTAATTACAAAAACAATATAATGCATTTGTTTCTAAAAGAATGTAATATAATTGGATATTACAAGTTATTTCCAGAAAGGAAAGAACATGATGAAAATCATCATAATTATCTATAAAATTCCATGTATTAAATATTCAGCCTTTTTTCAAATACTGTTTTTCTCATCAGGGTTTGATTGCAGCATTAACGGGATACTTAATAAAATGCCATTGCTGAATTGCTTTTTTTGTCTTCCTTAGAGACAGTCTATACAGAGTAGAAAATGTAACAGATGTACTGATAATTTTCTTTGTTTACCTATTCTATGCACTGTTCCAGTAAGGATGTAAGATTTCTGTTAATGAGTTAGTTTGACTTTAATACTTCACTTCAGTGAAGGAGAAAAAGCTCAATCAAATCATATGCTATGTTGATTAAAGAATAAACTTTAGTTTTTTAAACAATTCCACTTCATGTGTTTTTGCAGAGGTCATACTATTTGAAAACATGTTCTGACTTATGCTTTTGCAACTTTTAAGAGAAACTGAATTCTGACTACCTCAAAATTATTTTGTTCAGCCCAGTAACACCTATTGAACACTGAATAAATACCAGATACTGTTCTGGATGTGGTCTTCAGAAACAGATCAGGGACCCCAAAGGATGTATTTCAATGAAATAATGTCACTTTAATACACAAAATGGTCATCTCCTAGTTTTACTACAAGTGTTATGCTTCTCAAATGTTTCCCCACAGCAATACTTTATAAAGCATCCTAGACTTCTTCTTTGGAGCAGCAGGCTTCACATTTATAAATATTTGTTATGATTACTGTTTTGGTAGAATACAAGTTCCAAGAGGAGAAGCCCATCTTATTCATTACTACATTCCCAAATTGTTAACACACCCAAATAACTGGCACTGAGCAAGTATTTAATACATTTTTATAACATGAAGGACTTTCTGAAATTACTTCTGCTGGCCACCAGTCAGTGAACACTCCTAAGGTATGGAGCATAGTCCAATACTGCCTCTAACAACCAGAAAATATCTTTGAAAGAATCTGTTTTATTTACCTTTAAAATTTGTGTGACTTTTTAATTCTCATCCAACATCCATTTCTTTTAATATATGTTTTGTTATTACCCCCCAAAAGGGACATGTCATGGGTATGCTGCATAGTTTTAAGGATACAGCTATGTGAGTATTTTGGAGCTGGAACTCTATTCAAAGTCTGTCTTGATTTTTTAGCAAATATCTTAAACTTGAGTTAGCATCTGAAAGATTGATTTAAGAATATTTGTCTTGACAATTTTGTTGTTTTTAAAAGAGCAAAATGCAAATACTCTTAAAGTATTTGGCATGCATAATATTTATTCATATACTGGCTCCCTTTTCCCCTCTTACTATTATTAGAAAATTTCTAGTTTCCCTTCCAAGAACCTCAATTTATCTCTGGTTCTTTCCATTAAGTGTACATGGTCAATAACTGTTAATGAAGAAGTGAAAGTATTCTTCATCTTTGATCCACAGTTATGGCTCTGCATCTAGACAACAGAATTCTTTTATCAAGCATATTAAATACGTTATAGATGAAAATTTTCTAGTGAAAAATTTTAAACAATGTCCACAGAGAAAAATTAAATTGAATTTTTATTACTACTTATTTAACACAAGTTTGCTTAGACAAGTAAGAATTTATAGAATCTGTGCTTTATTGCACTGCACAGAAACCAGAAATACAGTTACACTATTATAGCGCTGTTTGCGGGGAATTATGGGCGGTTTGTCTGGAATACATGAAGATGTTCAGTGATTGTTGCAAGGAATCACGAAAGAGATCTTTGGTCCAAAGAAGACATCTCTGAAAAAGAGTAGAACATGAATTAAATCCAGCTGGAAATTAAGATACATGTTAGTCTTTGCTGGGCTAAAAATGGACAGTGATTTCCAGGATTTCAGACATAACTGTTCTTTTTAGGTGAACAAAGTACAATGAGAATGAGTGGGAAGACTTGCCACAGGAGCAACAAAGATTAAGAAGGTAATCAATTCTTCTACTTTTCCCCATTTGTCATTGACATGATGCTATCGTTTATTGATAAAGAAAAGCAAAGACTGGGTGACTTGGAAACATTACAATCATACCAAAAAATTCATTTCTCTGTTATGGGTGGGAATGGGCATAATGTTTAAATCTACTGATAAGAAACAGAAGTTTAAAATTTTCTAGGGAAGCGAATAAATACATTTCTAGGTTTTATAGGGAAAGGTGAAATGTTAAGCTACTCAACTTTACTCTTGTTGGAAAAATCACTTAAGGTGATATGTAAAAATGTGATGCTGCCTTCTGTACTAATGTTATGTGTAATCAAAATATGATCCACAGGACTTGGGATTATTAAGGTGGGAAAATATGGATAAACTAATTAGGAAAATGAGGGCTGTTTGTAATAAAATGCCACTCCATTTGAAAAAATGCATGGAATAATATCAAATTATATGTATGTGCAAGGTAGTATTATGATTATGGCTCAGTAGAAATATACTTAGCATACACTGTACAACATGATAACCATAACTAACACTGTGTGTGATATATTTGAAAGTTTCTGAGATAATATATCCTAAAGTTATCACAAGGAAAAACAATTTTTTGACCATGTGAGGTGATTTGTGTTAACTGCACTTATTATTGTAATCATTTCATAATACAGTTGACCCTTGAACAATACAGCAATAAGGGGTACTGACCTTCTGTGCAACTAAAAATCTGTGAATAACTTTACAGTCAGTCCTCCATACCTGTAGTTCAACATCTGAGAATTCAGCCAATCATAGATGATATAGTGCTATAGTATGTATTTAGTGAAAGAAATTTGCAGGTAAGTGTACCCATGCAGTTCAAATATGTGTTGTTCAAGGGTCAACTGTCTATTTCTTTCAACTCATTGTGCTGTACACCTTAAATGTGAACAGTGCTATATTTAACTATATCTTAGTGCAACTGAAAAAAAAAAGATGCAAAATTTGTGTTTACAGGTTAAAAAAAAAAAAGAAATATACTTACCTATTTGTTGCTAATGCAACAGCAGTAACCCAAAATCAGATAGAAACTACTTTCATATATTCATACTTCTATTTCATCCACTAACAATGGATGATCACAAAATTATATCATAAAATAACTACAAGTACATTTCAGTAAATCAGTTTCAAGTCTTATAAGAAAATTTTAAGTATGATATTTTAATATTAGATGGCATTTCATTTATGTAGGAAAAGTTAGGTCATTTTATGGACCTAACTCAGTTAGGACCTAACCTAACTCAGTTAACTTGAGTTCTTGATATCATTCTTTAATCAAGTGATTCTCACATTTTATGATGAATCAGAATTACTCAAAGGGTTTAAATCATAATTGCTTTGCTTCCTCTCCATTGTTTCTGATCCAGCTGGTTTGGTCTGGGGTCCAAGTTTGAATTACATTTTTAACAAGAACTCAGCTAATACTGGAGCTGCTGCCCTGGGAACAACACCTAAGAACCAACTGGTTTGGTAGGAAAATTACCTGGTCCAAATCAGGAGTCCTGGGTTCTAGTGTCAGAGCTGATATTAGCTAGTTATGTGGTTGGTGCTGGTCATTTTACCTCTCTGCACCTTTCCCTGATAAAGCGGTTTTATCTGTCCTTTCTGTCTCACAGATTTCTTAGAAAAATGAAAAACAATGATGACATATGTTGAAAGTAATTTGGAAAAACTAATTTCAAATGAAATAGGCAAGATCACAGTATTTGAGATTCCCCAATAACCAGGAAAAGATTACATTAAAATCAAGAGCTAAAAATCTTTATTGATTTATCTACCTTTGTATTATACTTAAAATACATCTACTTTCCAAGTTGGTAGAAACTTCAGTTAATTTCTCGTTAACTCATATATAGAACTAGAAAGTTTTTCTCTCACTATTAACCAAACTTTTCCATCCTGTTACTTGATCTGTTCACTGGGATCTTTTATCCAAAACCTTTTAATAGACTGGAGTGTTCTTAATTTGTCTTTCATTTAGCTTAACTAAAATCTGCCAAACTCTGTCTCTTAAATGAAAACATTCAGTTGAGTACATAATGTTGATCATCCTAAAAAATAGCTGAGATCTGAATAGGATTTTATTGAAAAGGGTGACAAGTTTCAGCAAACTCCTTGTGAAGGTGTCTTAAGAAAGTTGTTATGCATGCATTTTACAACCATACGTTTTGTGACTGCATTTCCTTACTTTGGGCAGCAGAGCAGTTCGCTGAAGTTGCAGTAACAGATCATCTCACATCCCTTCCCATCCCAGAAGTGATCCTGGACATTGACATCAATCTTTGTCAGGTCAGCTACTCCTTCTGGAAGGCTGTGACAGTTGCGATCTTTTAGTATTTTTCTGTAGCAGGAGAGGCGGTTTGCAGGCATGGCTTGGACTCCTAGCAGCAAAGTTAGTCCAACGACGAGAGCAAGTACTGTAAATTTCATTTTGGCTCTTGGCTCTGAGATAAAAGAAAATCCAAAATGTGTCAGTGTTTGTTTGTTTCGTAGGTTTTTTAAAAGGATGGAGTTCATCGGAACATAAAATTCTGCAGCGTCCTCATTAACTCTTAAATTGAAAGAGTAGGAATTGATTTTTTTTCTACTTTATTTCAATGTCTTTCTCAAAGTTTTATGACTATCTACAATAAAAATCACTTATTATATTTCTCTAAACTGACATTCCTGAGCTCTACAAAGAAATATTGAATAAGAGTTGTGTGAGGGAGGGAGAAGGAGAAAGTGGGAAGAGCCACTTGCATTTTCAAGTACTCAAGTTCATTAAAAAAATTTTTTTTTGTTGAGCTGTAATTTTCATACCATACAATTCACCTGCTTTACTTGCACAATTCAATGATTTTTGGAATATTTACAGACTTGTGTAACTATCATCACAGGCATGGATGTTCTTGTTGTTTTTTATTTTTGACCATGAGGCATACGAAATCTTAGTTCCTTGACCAGGGATTGAACCCACGCCCCTTGAGTCTTACCTGCTGGACCGCCAGGGAAGTCCCCCAAATTCACTTTTTTACCAGTATATTCAGTAGGGGAAAACTGCTTTTAAGATGATAAAACTGAAGTAAATTTCTAAAGCAGATATCATTGTTGTGTACAGTGATTCTTGACTTTGCATATCCTAACAACATTGTCAAATAACCCGGACCCCACCCTGACAGAAACAAAAAGCCCACTCATCCTGACACTGACAGATTATATTCTATAGATATATTTACAGTTAAGTTTTTAAAAGTTTCGGACTTATTTAGGGGACTGATTTTTTTCTGCATAATTTTTGTAATTTGTGAACACTTCTCCCACATGGGTTACATCTGAGCCTCAGTTGAAAGCAGAGGCTTGAATTCCCCATAAGAGACCTTTAGCCTGTTTTTAGACACCTACCGTGATGGGGAACTCAATTGTTGACTAAATCCACATATTCCACTGATATAGTTCTAATGTTTCCCTTCCTGGAAAATATTTTTCTGTGGCTTCCACCCATCGGTTCTAATTTGAACTCTTGTGGTCATACCAAGCAAGTTTAAATTCCTCTTTTAGGAAATAATACTTCAAATATAGTATTTGTATGGAATATTCCAAAAGAAGGCAGAGTGCCAAAGAATTGATGCCTTTGAACTGTGGTGCTGGAGAAGACTCCTAAAAATCCCCTGGACAGCAAGGTGATCAAACCAGTCACTTTTAAGCGAAATCAACCCTGAATATTCATTGGAAGGACCAATGCTGAAGCTGAAGCTCCAGTATTTTGGTCATCTGATGTGAACAGATGACTCATTGGAAAAGACCCTGACGCTGGGAAAGACTGAAGGCAAAAGGAGAAGGAGGCAACAGAGGATGAGATGTTTGGATGGCATCACCAATGCAATGGACATGAACTTAAGCAAACTTCAGGAGATGGTGAGGGACAGGGAGGCCTGGTGTGCTGCACTCCATGGGGTCTCACAGAGTCAGGACTGGGCGACTGAACAACAACATGGAATGTTCATGATCTATTGAATTTGGCTTCTCTGGCCTCCATATTAAACGAGAAGAGAGTAGAGGTGTTTGCAGTAAAGGAAGACTAGCAAGATAGTGGGAGCCAGAATCAGACACCACAGTCATTCAGATTTCATCTTGTAGGCAGGTGCTGAAGTATCTGAAATGTTTAGTAGAGTTCACCACGGAGCCCATCTGGCCTTGGTGATTTCTGTTTTGGGAGGTTATTAATTACTGATTCAATTTCTTTAGTAGATACAGATCTACTCACATCATCTGAGGAAGGACACTCACTGCTTTTTATGAGTTTGGTGGTTTAGGTGGTTTAGTTGCTAAGTCATGTCCAACTCTTGCGACCCCATGGACTGTAGCCCCCCAGGCTCCTCTGTCCATGGGATTTTCCAGGCAAGAATACTGGAGTGGATTACCATTTCCTTCTCCAGGGGATCTTCCCAACTCAGGAATCGAACCCAGGTCTCCTGCATTGCAGGCAGATTCTTTTATGAGTTTAGAAACTGAAAATACTCTTTCATACTCTGACAGAATTTTAGATTTTATTTCATATTCTGATTTGAATTAGTCATTTTTGGCTTTGCTTATATATTTTCTTAGAATTATAAATATTCAATTTAATTCTTACCTCCAAATACTAGTGAAAGGAAAGACAAAAAAATGAGATCTATTTCACTGTATGTTTTTTTCAGATTTGAGAGAACAAGGCACTACAGTGTTGTATTACATCACAGTCTAGTATAGACAGAATAATACCTTCCAATAATAATACCTTACACTTTGCAAATTGTAACATAAGTTGTATTTTTTTCAATGTAATTCTGTGAGGTGTTTTCGTTCTCAGTTACTTCTGATTCAGGCCTTCTTTATCCCCATAAGGTAATTGATGTTTAAAAAAAAGAGTTACATTTCCTGACATTTTTTTCAGATTACTCTTCAAAGAAGGATAATTAAATCTCTTGTTAATTGAGCATTTAATATATGCTAGGAATCACCACAGTCATTAAACTTTAAAAGACATAATAAAGTCTAAGACAGAACTCTACTATGCAAAGTTTTTTTTAAAGAGCTTTATTGAGGTAAAATTGACATATACTAAAGGACAGATATTAGAGGATGCAGTTTGGTAAGTTCGGGCACATGTATGTCCCCATTATACCATCACTATAGTCAGGATAGTGAGGGGACCTGTCAGCCCTAAGTCTCTTCCTGCCCTCTTGTCATCCACCTGTCTCAGTCCTCCCTGCCCCCACTCCCATCCAGACAACCACTGACCTGTTTTCTCCCCCGAGATTAAGGTGCATTTTCTCCAGTTTCATATAAATGGAGTCATAAAATATGCACTCTTTTTTTATCTGGCTTTTATCACTCAGCATACTTACTTTGAGAGATATATATCTGTCCATTGCCTGTATCAATAGCTGACTCCTTTTTATTGCTGAGAATTACTGCATTATGTATGCTATAAATTGTTATCCATCTGTCTATTGATGGGTATTTGAGTTTTTTTTAGTTTCAGGCTGTTGCAAAGCTGTTATGAACACTTGTGTACAAGGCTTTGCAAGATCATAGCTTTCATTGTGTGCATGTGTGTGCGTGCTCAGTCGTGTCTGACGTTGCTACCCCATGGACTGTAGCCCACCAGGCTCCTCTGTCCTTGAGATTTTCCTCTCCAGGGGATAGCTGTCATTACTCTTGAGCATATACCTGTGAGTGGAATAACTGGTAGGTGTATGTTTTACTTTTTAAGGAATTACTAAATTGTTTTTCCAAAGTGGTTGTACCATTTAAAATTCCCACCAGCAGTCTGCAAGAGTTCCAGTTTGCTACGTCCTCTCCAACACTTGATATGGTCAGTATCAATTTGTACATTCTGATAGGTGTCTTGTGGTTTTATGTAGCATTTCCTTAATGATTAATGGTATTAAACCTCTTTCATATGTTTTCTTCATCTGTGTATCTTCTTTGTTGACCTGTCCAAATCTTTTCTCATTTAAAAAAGTTGGATTGTGTTCTTGAGTTGTGAAGGTTCTTTGTATATTCTGAACACAAGTTCTTTATTAGATATATACTTTCCAAACATTTCCAAACATTTACTTCACCTATGACTTTCCTTTTCACCTTCTTATTTAAAATAAGCAAATGTTTGAAGATTTTAAAAGAAGGAAAAGTTTAAAATTAATGAAGTATAATTTCTCAGTTTTTTAAAATGGAATGTGGTTTTGGTGTTATTTCTAAGGTCACAAGGGCTTCCCAGGTGGTGCTAATGGTAAAGAACCTACCTGCCAATGCAGGACCCATAAGAGATGGGGTTCCATCCCTGGGTAGGGAAGATCCCCTGGAGGAGGGCATGGCAACCCACTCCAGTATTCTTGCCTGGAGAATCCCATGGACAGAGGAGCCTGGTGAGTTACAGTCGGTGAGGTCACAAAAGAGTTGGACACAACTTAGCGACTAAATGACAACAACATACAAAATAAATAACAAAGTCCTGCTCTATAGCCCAGGGAAGTATACTAAATATCTTGTAATAACTTATAATAAAAAAGAATCTGAAAAAGAATATGTAACTGAGTGACTAACACAACATTGTAAATCAACTATACTGTATTTCAACAACAATAAAAATTTTTTGAAATAAAATTCTATCTTCCTTCACAGATTCTTAGTCTGCCTTTCTTGCTTTAATTTTCCATGACATTTATAAACCTAAATTATTATAAAATATTCTTATTGTGTCTCCCCCCAATTGAATGGAAGCTCCAGGAAGGCAGGCTTTTTTCTGATATGTATCCACCTCAAGCACCCTTAACAGTGCCTGTCACGTTAGTGAAAGAATAAATAATATATCCTCATCTCTAGATGCTTACAGCCAGAGAAGGATCAGTCTCTCAGATTGCTAAACTCAATAGCTAGTTGCAGAGAGCTTTATAACTGGAAGAGGTTAGTGACCTGCCACATCCTTAAATTTGCATGTCATCAGGTACTATTGTTTTAATTTAAATTAATTCATTGTATTTAACTTTTTCTAAATAGTCTGACTTTAAAATGTATATCCCAATTTCTGGTTTTTGTTCATTTGCTTGATTTTTGTCAAAACTAGCATTTGTTCTGGATTACTAATTCATACCTGACTTAAAAATATATATATTTCTATGTACGTGTACATTTATGAGAAGATTCAACAGCAAACAGCAGCTGCCTTTTCTGTAACCTCCCTCCCCTGATTCCTGTCTTTCAAAAGATTGGGAGTAAGGGGAGGAGTTGGGAGGAGAGCTGTAATCTCTTTTTAATCTTTTTGCCTTAATGTGTTAGAATTTTTCTGTTACTTTAGATCATTGGCATTTTTCATATCTTTTTGAGCTTTGATCTTCCTAGTTTTTTACTATGTAATCATGTTCTTATTTTTGGTAATCTAGTTTAATTTTGTCTATATCTTGTGGCTTTTGAACAAACTCATTCATTTAGCCAACTTGGGCTCCTATTGCCTTTCTTATATTTCCCACATATAAGTGTAGTTTGTTCTTGAGCTCATTTCATGACTGTTAACATCTTATGCTTTCTTTCTGTTAGATGGTTCTAATGAGAGCCATTAGATTTTTTTAAGAAAAATTATTTTTCTAAAAAAATAGTAATACCTGGAGAAGGCAATGGCACCCCACTCCAGTACTCTTGCCTGGAAAATCCCATGGATGGAGGAGCTTAGAAGGCTGCAGTCCATGGGGTCGCTGAGGGTTGGACACGACTGAGCAACTTTACTTTCACTTTTCACTTTCATGCATTGGAGAAGGAAATGGCAACCCACACCAGTGTTCTTGCCTGGAGAATCCCAGGGACGAGGAAGCCTGGTGGGCTGCCATCTATGGGGTCACACAGAGTCAGACACGACTGAAGTGACTTAGCAATAACAATAGTGTAAGGCATGGAAAATACAGAAAAGCACAGATAGAATAAAAATCAACTAGAGTTTCAATGTGGAGAGGACAGTTGTTAACCTCACTTAGGACTTCTATTTTTTTTTTTAATTATGATAAAGTTGCTTTACAATGTTGTGTTAGATTCTGCTGTACAACAAAATGAATCAGCTATACATACACATATATCCACTCCCTCTTGAGCCTCCCATGCAGTGGCAAGGGTGTTGAGAAGGAGAAATGGAGATGGCCAGGGACACTGGGAAGCTAACGTTTATGTTCTTGGTGGGAAGTATGTTGGAGAAAGAAGTTGATGGAAGAGATGAGGTGAGAGAGAAAGACTCCAGGATGCCTATTAGGTTTCTGACCTGAATGGTACTGACATTTATTGAGCTGAGGGGGATTTAAGAGTAAATTTCTGGACAAGTTAATCTGAGATGCCCATCAGATGTGAAATGAAGATGTTGAGTAGACAGCTGAATGCAAATCTGGAGGTATGAACTTGAGGGTCATGGGGATATTTATTGCTTTGTCTTTGTCGTGGTAGGACTTCAGGGCAGTGAGTACAGACTGGGACGAGAAGAGATGAGGGACGGAGGCCTGGGCCAGCCTCTGTGTGGGGACTGGAGGAGGCGATGCCAGTTCCGTGAAGGCAGGGCGTGCACCTTTTCCTCCTCCCTCACCTCTCAGAGGCCTGCTTCCAGGCCAGGCTCACAGGATGGGCTCACACAGCATCCGCTGAAAGAAGGAACAAGCAAATTGCTAGAGAAGGCAGTGGGTACGTTGCCACACCGTGGGCCTCTCTGGCTGTGTCCAGGCCAGAGCACAGAATGGCGTTTCTGTCTGCCTTAGTCACATACTAGGGTGGAAAGTTCCACACCTGGCAAGTACTTGCTTGAAGCTTTTTTTTTTTTTTTAAACAGTTTATAAATTACCTGTTTGAACTGAAGTCTTCTCTTTTCCTTTACTTAAGTACAGATAAATAGCTTTAACTATTATTCTGCAAGTGGGGAAATGTCTGAACCAGTATGTCCCCATGATACATTGGTTTGTTTTTTCTTTAAAAGACACTGACCTTCATCCTTAGAAATCCATCAAGACCATATATTTTCAAGTGCCAACAAGAGTGAAATTATTTTGACCAGTTTGAAGCAAATTGCTCTCTTTTTTCCCCTCGTTCTGTTGAAGGACCTCCCCTTTAAATTCCTCCTGGAATGCATGCAAATTACAACAGCAAATAAAGCTAAAAACTGAACATCTGAGGAAATAACAAGAGATCTTTAGATAGTTACTGACTGGTTTTTTTGGATTCAATTTTATGTAACTAACATTGTTTCTAATGTTGTAAGATATCATTCCTATCCCAACAGGATAGCGGCATTATTTTTTACAATAAAATTATATTGTATCTCATTTTATGTGTTTAATAATTGATATTAACAAATACAATTCAGATGAAAAACCTAAAAAAATATAGATCACCTGATAAATGTCTGATTAATCATCAGATCAGATCAGATCAGTCGCTCAGTCGTGTCCGACTCTTTGCGACCCCATGAATTGCAGCACGCCAGGCCTCCCTGTCCAACACCAACTCCCTAAGTTCACTGAGACTCACGTCCATCGAGTCAGTGATGCTATCCAGCCATCTTATCCTCTGTCGTCCCCTTCTCCTCCTGCCCCCAATCCCTCCCAGCATCAGAGTCTTTTCCAATGAGTCAACTCTTCACATGAGGTGGCCAAAGTACTGGAGTTTCAGCTTTAGCCTCATTCCTTCCAAAGAAATCCCAGGGCTGATCTCCTTCAGAATGGACTGGTTGGATCTCCTTGCAGTCCAAGGGACTCACAAGAGTCTTTTCCAACACCACAGTTCAAAAGCATGAATTCTTCGGCGCTCAGCCTTCTTCACAGTCCAACTCTCACATCCATACATGACCATAGGAAAAACCATAGCCTTGACTAGACGGACCTTTGTTGGCAAAGTAATGTCTCTGCTTTTGAATATGCTATCTAGGTTAGTCATAACTTTCCTTCCAAGGAGTAAGATTAATCATAACCCTGGATAAATTTTTTTTGAGCTTTTTATTTTGTATTGGGGTATATCCAATTAACAATGTGGTGATGGTTTCAGGTGAACAGTGAAGGACTCAGCCACACATGTACATACATCCGTTCTCCCTCAAACTCCCTCAATAGTGGCCTTATTTTCAAAAGATCAATGCAGAGGATATACGGCTGTAGGCAAGATGTTTCCAGCTAAACAATAAATCACTGCCACTGTCATATAGGGAGGGGATTGCAAATGTTGGTTGTGTAAGGGTATTTGGCACCAGCAAGCTTTTGAATGGTTGGACTTAAGGGGAAACTGAAAAAGAAAAATTATCTCGTTTAATGGCCAAAACTTGCAGGGTTATGTCGTGAAAGCGTTCAGACCTTCAGGGAGCAATGCTCCTGCAGACAGCTGATGTCTGTTCTAGAAACTGGCATTAATAGCATGGAATGAAGCAGAATTGATGAATTAGAAAGGGCAGCCCTTTTTCTGATTCCTTTTGTAACATGGCCAGAAAGAAGTGAAGGCTGCAAAAGCAATGAAAATTCCAACCCAGAGCTTGACATTTAAAATATCAAAATTATAGTTGGAAGAGATGAAAACTGCCGTCCAGTCCATGATGTTTTCCATTCATCTTTCCTGGCCGATGAAAATCAATGATTTTTTTTTTTTTTTACAATTCCCTCTCTTTCTTATTAACTGTACCAGAAGAGATTTATATTGGAATGACTGAGCATTGAATTGAAACTTCTCAAAGTGTAGGTTAAAGGAACAGAAGTGGTATTACAAGGTGAATAAGCCTTCCAAGCATCTTTAAAACAGACACAGTCAGCTCCAAGAGACCCTCATCAGTTGAAAAACAGTCTACCTCCGCCCCGAAGGTGATCTGCCTTTGAGCGTCTTAGAGGATGCTATGAATATGCAGGCTTGCATCATTCTCATTATTTCCCTGAAATTATTATCACTGCAGCATTTGAGAGAGTTTTTCACAGCTTGTGTAACTAAGTGAAGGACCTTTAAAGAGGAATTTTCATAAGTCCCAAAGGAAAAAAGGGTTCCCTTTATTGTAGCAGTATAGACACTGTGTTGTATTCCATCCTGGGGGTGCCGAGGATAAATTTCGTGAATTCCCTCTTTGTCTCACATATTTATACCAGTTTCTTATTTTAGGAATCAGGATTTTCAAAAGCAAAAACAAAACAAAACAAAACAAAACATTGCTTTCTCACTGTTTTTATACTTCATGTAAAGTAGGAATAAAGAGATACAGCTAGTGCCTTGAAAAGGAGCTTATAATACTTCCATCAGTCTCACATAGTCCTGAGTAATTGTGGGGCCAGATTCAGAGTAGATGGGGGCTTTAATAAGGCTTTCATAAGGACCAGTGAGGGAGCTGCCTCCTTTAAAGCCCCCAATTAAATGCCTTTCCTGTTAAGAAATGTACATTTTCTCTTCTCTTTTCATCTGATTCTTTCCCTCTAACCTGGGAAGTATCATTTTTCTCATCACCTCCTCTGAGGCTTTCTCCATCTCCCTTTCTCTTCTGACTCAGACACAAAAACACTTCTGCCCTATTCTATAGCAGTAGTTTGCAGCAGAAACAACAACCTAAAATGATTTTTAAGGAAAAAAGTACATACCGTTTTTCTTCTTTCCTTTGGTCTTCTTGGCAGAGGAATCTCCTTAAATGCTCAAACTCACTGGGTGAGTTTGGGCAAAAGGAGAAAAGAGGAGGTGCTGGAAGGAGGTTACAAGTGGACCTTTGTCTGCTTCATCCCTCACCAGCCCGCCTGCCAGGCCACTGCAGCCAAGACTGGGGAGAGAAGGCAGTGGAGAGAGACAGGGCTGCGAGATGGAGAACGGCCCCCTGGATTCTTCCAAACCAGGTGGGAGTGAGCTAAGAGCTTCTTGACAAGGAAATAGCTGGTCTGCACAGGCACCTCAGGGAGGCGGACTGTCACAGCAATGAAGTGTAGAACCTGAGGCATTTACAGAGAGCACAGAGAGTGATTTTTACCTTAGGGTGTGTGTGTGTGAGAGAGAGAGAGAGAGACAGACAGACAGGCAGAGAGCACAGAGTGCTTTTTACCTTAGGAGAAGAGTATGTGTGTGTGAGAGAGAGAGAGAGAGAGAGAAGGAGAGAGAGAGATAAGGGCAGAGAAAGCAAAGGAGAGGAGGGAGGAGGAGCAGGAGGAATGGCCACTGTGATTCAGGAAGGCGGTTGGCTGAGGATCTTTTCCCTTTCACAGTTTCTTTGTGTGTTTTTGCCAAGTTTTCCTTACCATCTAGATGTCTTATTTTGATATGGGTTGCAGAGTTGGACACGACTTAGCGACTGAACAACAACCATCCCAGCTTACCAGGTCCTCACCCAAATGTTATCCGTCACTGTAAAACAGTTTTAATGAAGTGGATGAAACTGGAGCCTATTATACAGAGTGAAGTAAGCCAGAAAGAAAAACACCAATACAGTATACTAACACATATATATATGGAATTTAGAAAGTTGGTAACAATAACCCTGTGTACGAGACAGCAAAAGAGACACTGATGTATAGAACAGTCTTATGGACTCTGTTGGAGAGGGAGAGGGTGGGAAGATTTGGGAGAATGGCATTGAAACATGTATAATAACATGTATGAAACAAGTTGCCAGTCCAGGTTCGATGCACACGATACTGGATGCTTGGGGCTGGTGCACTGGGACGACCCAGAGGGAGGGTATGGGGAGGGAGGAGGGAGGAGGGTTCAGGATGGGGAACACATGTGTACCTGTGGCGGATTCATTTCAATATTTGGCAAAACTAATACAATATTATAAAGTTTAAAAATAAAATAAAATTAAAATTTAAAAAAAAACCATAAAATGACTAAAAACGAAATCTATTCTGTGCCTCAAAATAAAGGCATGAAAGGAATTTCATTCTGTTTGGAGTGAAGTGGAATTGTAGCATCTGTTAACTATCCTTTAGTCATTGTTGTTTTAATTCAATTTTGACCAGAGTTCCAGGAGTTAGAAAGATTATAATAGAGCAGGATTATCTAGATGAAGAACAGGGGGGAAAGCATTCCTGGTTGTATCGAATGAACTTTTCAGCCAACCCAGTGTGTATGTCTGTGTGTATGTCATATATACATATATGAGAAGGAAATGGCAACCCACTCCAGTATTCTTACCTGGAGAATCCCAGGGACAGGGGAGCCTGGTGGGCTGCCGTCTATGGAGTCGCCCAGAGTCGGACATGACTGAAGTGACTTAGCATGCCTGCATGCGTATATATATAAGTGTGTGTGTGTGTGTATACATTATCAGTCTTTTGTTCAATCAAAGTTTATTACAAATAGAAAGTGTTAGTCACTCAGTTGTGTTCAACTCTTTGCTACTCCATGGACTGCAACCTGCCAGGCTTTTCTAAGTCCCTGGAATTCTCCAGGCAAGAATACTGGAGTGGGTAGCCATTCCCTTCTCCAGGGGATCTTCCTGACCCAGGGATTGAACCCAGGTCTCCCACATTGCAGACAGATTCTCTACCATTTGATCCACCAGAAAGAAAGAAAGTGAAGCCTCTCAGTTGTGTCAGCCTCTTTGATAC
>NW_011494715.1:1852804-1853461 GCF_000754665.1 Bison bison bison
CTCTTTGATACCCCATGGTCTGTAGCCTGCCAGGCTCCTCCATCCATGGGCTATTCCAGGCAAGAATACTGGAGTGGGTTGCCATTTCTTCCTCCAGGGGATCTTCCCAACCCAGAGATGAAACCCAGGTCTCCCGCATTACAGGCAGATTCTATACTGTCTGACCCACCAGTTCAGTTCAGTCGCTCAGTTGTGTCTGACTCTTTGTGACCCCATGAATTGCACCATGCCAGGCCTCCCTGTCCATCACCAACTCCCGAAGTTCACTCAGACTCAAGTCCATCAAATCAGTGATGCCATCCAGCCATCTCATCCTCTGTCATCCCCTTCTCCTCCTGCCTCCAATCCCTCCCAGCATCAGAGTCTTTTCCAGTGAGTCAACTCTTCGCATGAGGTGGCCAAAGTACTGGAGTTTCAGCTTTAGCATCATTCCTTCCAAAGAAATCCCAGGGCTGATCTCCTTCAGAATGGACTGGTTGGATCTCCTTGCAGTCCAAGGGACTCTCAAGAGTCTTCTCCAGCACCACAGTTCAAAAGCATCAATTCTTCGGCACTCAGCTTTCTTCACAGTCCAACTCTCACATCCATACATGACCACTGGAAAAACCATAGCCTTGACTAGACGGACCTTTGTTGGCAAAGTAATGTCTCTGCTTT
>NW_011494715.1:1853561-1872123 GCF_000754665.1 Bison bison bison
CTGTTTCCCCATCTATTTCACAGAAAGTGATGGGACCAGATGCCATGATCTTCGTTTTCTGAATATTGAGTTTTAAGCCAACTTTTTCACTCTCCTCTTTCACCTTCATCAAGAGGCTTTTTAGTTCTTCTTCACTTTCTGCCATAAGGGTGGTGTCATCTGCATATTGAGGTTATTGATATTTCTCCCGGCAATCTTGATTCCAGCTTGTGCTTCTTCCAGCCCAGCGTTTCTCATGATGTACTCTGCTTAGAGGTTAAATAAGCAGGGTAACAATATACAGCCTTGATGTACTCCTTTTCCTATTTGGAACCAGTCTGTTGTTCCATGTCCAGTTCTAACTGTTGCTTCCTGACCTGCATACAAATTTCTCAAGAGGCAGGGTCAGGTGGTCTGGTATTCCCATCCCTTTCAGAATTTTCCACAGTTTATTGTGATCCACACAGTCAAAGGCTTTGGCATAGTCAATAAAGCAGAAATAGATGTTTTTCTGGAACTCTCTTGCTTTTTCCATGATCCAGCAGATGTTGGCAATTTGATCTCTGGTTCCTCTGCCTTTTCTAAAACCAGCTTGAACATCTGGAAATTCACGGTTCACGTGTTGCTGAAGCCTGGCTTGGAGAATTTTGAGCATTACTTTACTAGCGTGTGAGATGAGTGCAATTGTGCGGTAGTTTGAGCATTCTTTGGTATTGCCTTTCTTTGGGATTGGGATGAAAACTGACCTTTTCCAGTTCTGTGGCCACTGCTGAGTTTTCCAAATTTGCTGGCATATTGAATGCAGCACTTTCACAGCATTATCTTTCAGGATTTGAAATAGCTCAACTGGAATTCCATCACCTCTGCTAGCTTTGTTCGTAGTGATGCTTTCTAAGGCCCGCTTAACTTCACATTCCAGGATATCTGGCTCTAGGTAAGTGATCACACCATCATGATTATCTGGGTCATGAAGATCTTTTTTGTACAGTTCTTCTGTGTATTCTTGCCATCTCTTCTTAATATCTTCTGCTTCTGTTAGGTCCATACCATTTCTGTCCTTTATTGTGCCCATCTTTGGATGAAATGTTCCTTTGGTATCTCTAATTTTCTTGAAGAGATCTCTAGTCTTTCCCATTCTGTTGTTTTCCTCTATTTCTTTGCATTGATTGCTGAAGAAGGCGTCTTATCTCTTCTTGCTATTCTTTGGAACTCTGCATTCAGATGCTTATATCTTTCCTTTTCTCCTTTGCTTTTCGCTTCTCTTCTTTTCACAGCTATTTGTAAGGGCTCCCCAGACAGCCACTTTGCTTTTTTGCATTTCTTTTCCATGGGGATGGTCTTGATCCCTGTCTCCTGTACAATGTCATGAACCTCCATCCATAGTTCATCAGGCACTCTATCAGATCTAGTCCCTTAAATCTATTTCTCACTTCCACTGTATAATCATAAGGGATTGGGAAGCCACCAAATAGAAAAATTCCCCCAAATTAATGACAGTGCCAGTTCATGATATAGAACTTAAGCAATAATGTTAAAAGTATTGGTATTAAATTTGAAAAGCAGGCTGATTAGTATTTCCTAAAAAACAAGTAACAGTAACAGCAAAATGCTCCCAATCAGAGGAAGTCTCGGAAGATGTTTTAGGTATAAGTAATTGCAGACATTGGACATCTTAAACTTGTGGGGAAAAAAATGGGAACATACATAAACTCTTCCCCTGATTCCCACCTGGGAGCTTAGGCCTGCACCCAGATTTAGGATATGCTGCTGTTCCCTAACCAGCCCCTTTCTCCTGTTTCCTCCAGGCTTAAAGCCTTCTGGAGTGGCTGAGGGTGAGGTGTGGAGAGAAGCAGCCTCAAGTTTCAACCTTCACAGGTCCCCTCCCAGGAGAGAAGGAGGACCTGTTTTATGTGAGTATCTTAGACAAAAGGATTTTCACAATAATGATGCTAATTGAAAACTAATTCACAATGTATTTGTTGACATTATGAGACAAAATAGCCTTTGAAAATGTCTCTAAAAATCTTCCATCCGTTAAAAAGAAACAATTAACCTGTTTTATTAACTTAATTACTTTTGAGCTCCGTATAAGAGTATTCTTTTTGATGAAAACTAAAGTTTCCTCTGAACCTGGAACGTTTGTGCTGAGAATGGCTTTTGCAAGTGAATTGAACAAGATAACCTCCAGTACTCAGACTTAGCTTTCTGCTACTGCAGTGAAACAGGAAAATTGACCCACTGAGGAGCCTCCATGAGGCCAGGAGGAGACAGCAGAATTAGTCACCAGTGGGCTGTGGCCTGTGAGCTTATGCCACTGCAGGAAGGCACCTGCTTCCCAAAGGCCCTCCTGTTGGTATTAGGATGCACTTGGGAACTGCTAGGACCCCCGACAGGCAGCCGTGACTGTGACGGGGCTTACGGGGGGAACTTCCTGCTCAGAAAATTTCATCAGAAGAGCAAACACACACTCTCCTTTGCCTGGGTGTGCACAGCAAGGCTCCCTGACCCGTAGAAGTCATGAGCACCCTGCTGGACCTGATCTTTATTTTTTGTTCTTGAATAGTCTAACTTATTATTCAATTTGTTTCAAAATAATCCCTGGTGTCTCAGACAGTAAAGAATCTGCCTGCAATGCAGGAGACCCGGGTTAAATCACCTGGAGTAGGGAATGGCTTCCCACTCCAGTATTCTTGCCTGGGAAATCCTATGGACAGAGGAACCTGGTGGGCTACAGTCCGTGGGGTCGCAAAGAATCAGACAAGCCTGAGCAACTTTAACGGAGTGAAATAGTTTGGTATAACAGCAATTACCATTTAAAGTATTTTATGTTTTTAAATATAGCTTAAGGCACATGTATTCTGTTGCTTAGTCAACTCTTTGCAATCCCATGGACTCCTCTGTCCACAAGATTCTCCAGGCAATAATAGTGGAGTGGGTTGCCATTTCTTCCTCCAGGGAATCTTCCCGACCCAGGGATCGAACTCTCATCTTCTGCATGCCTCCTGTGTTGGCAGGCAGATTCTTTACCACTGAGCCACCTGGGAAGCCCTCAGCTCAAAGAACATCCATTGCTTAAATGCACTTTGACATAATAAGACAATACTTTTATAGGCATCATTGACACCTGTGAACAATAAATAGCCTAGTAGACAGATTAAGGTTTAACCTTTCTTTTCTTTGGTGGCTATTTAGAGATTTAAAAGAACAAATAACTCATTTCAACAGGAATCTGCTACAGATATTTACCTCTATATAATCTTCAGCTCAGACATGGAATGCCAAAAACAGGCTTTTGTTAGCTTGACCCCCTCGACCCCCAACAAGGAAAATTATCCCCAAACCCATGTTTTTATTTTAGATATATTGATTTTCCAGTGTAAAGCTTGTCTTTTAAATACCAAATGCAATCTAGGGCCAACAACCTGACTCCTTCTAAAGAATGAGAAGAAAGCAGAACTGAGAAATTTCTTTGAATTGTTGGTGACTATGTACAAATTTTAAGAGGTCAGTCAATCTTGATACATGGAGCTAAACCTGCTGGTAAATAATCAATTACACTTCTCAGACACTGCGTCTTTATCTTATGACAAAAACTGATCTTTAAATATCATAGAAATAAAGTCAGAAAAGTGGACCTCAGGAGAGAAGTGGATCGAGGAGAACTGGCCAGTTTTAGGAGCCCATGGAATATTTAGAATGAATGATCATGTTCACATGAAAATAAACCCTGGCAGGAAAAGAGGCCAAGAAAGAAGGAAACTTGAAAATGAGCCCTTTGGTTTCCTGGCAGTCTAAAAGAGGCCTTGGACTGACAGTAAATGGAATCATAGCCCAGATCCCAACAATAATTGTGTGGTTTGTTGGACACAACCTACTTATCAAACCGAGAATGAGAAAAGGTTAAGTTGCCAATGGGTGTTCTCTGTAGAGCCCAAGTGGGTGCTGAAGCCTCTACAAGCCTCTGGTCAGTTGGTAATGAGGACAATACCTGTATCAACATTAGTGATAAAAATGACATTGCCAAGTTCACCAAACACTTTAGAAATCTTGGCCTATTTCACCCAAGCAACATTCCTTCCCGAGGTACTTTTTCAGGTGGGGAACTGGGGCTCCAAAAGTCAGGTGGCAAGACCAAGCTCACCCAGCTGATAAGCAGTGGAACTGAGACCGGAAAGAAGACAAAATTGTGCTGTTAGCCTGTCGCCTTGGTAGTAGGAGGAGTGGAACGAGAGTGAGTCTAAAATTACAATGCAGTTGGAAACGGCAACCTGCTAGGGCCAAGGGGCTTACGTGCAGTGCCTTTTGCCCTGTTTTATAGGGTCTATTTCCAAAGTTGCTCAAGTCAGCACCTTTCTCTTCATCCCACTCTCTAGAAAGGTTGTTTTGTACATTTGTCATATAATTAGCTTGCTCTGTCACATTCTACTTTCCATCCTGCGATACCCCAACCTCTTAAATATACTTTTTAAACTTGCATGCATTAAGAATCAGTTTTCATACTGTAAAGGTCAGTGGGTTTTGACAAACACATAGTATTCACTATCCCCTATTACATTATAGTACAGAATAGACTCATTGCCCTAAAATATCTCCTTCTTGTTCAGTCACGTCCAACTGTTTATGACCCTATGAACTGCAGCATGCCAGACTTCCCTATCCTTCACCGTCTCCCCTTGCTTGCTCAAACTCATGTCCATTGAGTAGATGATGCCATCCAACCATCTCTCCTCTTGCCTTCAATCTTTCCCAGCATCAGGGTTTTTTCAAATGAGTCAGTTCTTTACATCAGGTGGCCAAAGTATTGGAGTTTCAGCTTCAGCATCAATCCCTCTAAATGAATAGTCAGGATTGATTTCCTTTAGGATTGACTAGTTTGATCTCCTTGCTATCTAAGGGACTCTCAAGAGTCTTCTCCAGCACCACAGTTCAAAAGCATCAATTTTTTGGTGCTCAGCCTTTTTTTGGTCCAACTCTCACATCCATACATGACTGCTGAAAAACCATAGCTTTGACTAGATGGACCTTTGTCAGCAAAGTAATGTCTCTGCTTTTTAATATGCTGTCTAGGTTTGTCATAGCTTTTCTTCCAAGGATCTAGCATCTTTTAATTTCATGGCTCCAGTTACCATCTGCAGTGATTTTGGAGCCCAAGAAAATACAGTCTGTCACTGTTTCTCCTGGACTTCACCTATTCTTCCTGAAACTCTGACAATTTCTGATCTTTTCACCATTTCTAGAGTTTTATGTTTTCCTCACTGTCATATAATTGGAACCCTAGAGTATGTAATCTATATAGACTGGCTTCTTTCACTTAGCAATCTGTATTTGAGTTATTCATGTATTCTTAAGCTTTCTTAGCTTATTTCTCTTTATCACCAAATAACTTTCTGTGATAGTGATATACCACGGTTTGTTCATTTTTTCACCTGTTGAAGAATATCTTTATTACTTATAGTTTTGCAATTATAGATAAAAGTGCTATAAACATTTGTGTGCAGGCTTTGTATACACATACATCTTCAAATATTTAGATCAATGTCTTTTTAATGTTTTTCAGGTTGATTGTAATTGTTGATTTATAATCAACTAACTTTTAATGTGGCTTCTCAAATATAGCTATTTGAAAAAATAATTTTCATATAATAATCTGTTCAGAGTCAGGTATCATTTTTACAAAAATATAAACAATGAGCCCATAAGTGTTTTATGGAAGAAGAGAGCTCTCAATATAGAGCAATTTAAATGTATTTAGATTTCATATTCTTTGAAATATGAGCAGACATGTGGTCTGCTGAGGCCATTTCTTTTACATTGCAAACAGGGAAATTTATAGGTGTTAAATGAGCCTCAAAATTGTTCCTTTATTGCTGTAACTTCACTAATAAAACATGTTGAAATTTACACATTTGGAAATCCAAATAAAACCACTTGCAAGTTGAAGTAATAAATACAATAGGGTCTTAGATAACGTAAAGCAGCTCCCTTTGTGAATATACATATCAAGTAGGACACAGGAAATGCCAAGAAATAATAAGCTTTGGAAATATTTTTCCTGGATATTTCATCTCTAAGTACATGATATGTTTTACATATATTATAATCCTATTAAAACATCACTTACTGGGAATCCCCTGGCGGTCCAGTGATTTAGACTCAGTGCTTTGACTTCTGGGACCCAGGTTTGATCCCTGCTCAGGGAACTAAGATCCATAAGCTATGCGGAGCAGCCAAAAAAGTGAAATGACTTACTGTTTCATAGGGTAGGGGCATGCATTAGAGTGGAAGGCAAATATGTTCACTGTGTATGTTAATCACTCAGTTATGACCGACTCTTTGCGATCCCATGGACTATAGCTGGCCAGGCTCCTCTGTCTATGGAGTTCTCCAGGCAAGAATACTGGAGTGGGTTGCCATTTCCTTTTTCAGGGGATCTTCCTGACCCAGGGATCGAACCCAGGTCTGCAGATTCTTTACTGTCTGAACCACTAGGGAAGCCAGTTATACGTTCACTGAAATTAACCTAAAACATGATAACAATTCTACCCAAAAGCCTTTCTGTTACACAGTGTTCTATCAATGGCAAGTCAGCCTTTGCCTTTATTACTGGTATTCCAAAGAGAGCTCCTTTGGAAATGAATTAGCAAAAATTGTCCCCACATTGTGACCACCTTATAGAACCTTTACTGAGTTTTTCCACAGAATCCAAGTGATTTGTACTGATTGGACCAGCAGGGCTGAAGTATAAAATATCCCACATCAAGAGAGTTCTAGCAGAGTATGCTATGTTTTAATTTGTGTCTTAAGTTACTCAATGTAAAGTATTTCAGAAAATGGTGTTCAAGTATCAGAATGATGGATTTAAGACCATCACACAAGTTCCATTTATTTCTCCTCTCCATAGAAATGACAGCCTTTTTAGGGTCAGAAAATTAATGAGTCCAAACCATATTGGCAAATGCTGGAATTTTTCCCCCTAACCTAAAAGTTTTGGAGATTTCTCCACTAGGAGTTTGACGACAGAGGAGAGAACTGGCTTCCAAGAAGCTCATGGCGGGGTGGTGGATAGGGGGTGGGAGGGGTGGTTAGGGCTTTAATTCAGTGGAAGAAATTCAGGAGAGAATTCTTGGGAACTTGATTCTCTCTGAAGCAGAACACACCTTATGATCCATCCAACAAGGGCTTCTATAGAGAGACCCTCCCCCTTTAATATGTAAAATTATAGCAGGGGAAAATATCTTCTTCTATCTCTCTTTCACAAAAATATATATTTGTTTGTTTTAATTTGTTTTTGGCTGGAGGAGCAGCAAGACATTGGCCCTCTGGATCTTCTTGGGTTATTCCCTGAATACTGTCGATGATGCCAGTACAAGTGAGTTGATATTCATGTCTCCTGTGAAGGAAGATTTACAAAGACTGTTCTCAGTATCCCCCGCCATGTGCTAAGTTGAACTTATCAAGAGTTTTCCCGGAGAGGGGTCAAGGCCCTCTTCCCTTCCCTTCTGAGATTCAGCTTCCTAAGAACTGTGGTTTTTCCTGTGGTCATGGATGTGAGAGTTGGACTGTGAAGGCTGAGTGCCGAAGAATTGATGCTTTTAAACTGTGGTGTTGGAGAAGACTCTTGAGAGTCCCTTGGACTGCAAGGAGATCCAACCAGTCCATTCTGAAGGAGATCAGCCCTGGGATTTCTTTGGAAGGAATGATGCTAAGGCTGAAACTCCAGTACTTTGGCCACCTCATGCGAAGAGTTGACTCATTGGAAAAGACTCTGATGCTGGGAGGGATTGGGGGCAGGAGGAGAAGGGGACAACAGAGGATAAGATGGCTGGATGGCATCACTGACTCGATGGACGTGAGTCTGGGTGAACTCCGGGAGTTGGTGATGGACAGGGAGGCCTGGTGTGCTGCGATTCATGGGGTTGCAGAGTCGGACACGACTGAGTGACTGAACTGAACTGAACTGAAGCACTGAGATGGCCCTGGCACTGTTAGCAAGAAAATGTAAAAGTTCCCCCTACAAAAAAAGAGGGAGTCTTGGTCAGGGCCTTGGGCTCCAGACCAGAGCCTAGAGGTTTGTGAGGGATAGCGTGTTCTAGATACAGTGTGCAGCTGTGGTTAGAAACCCAGTTACACCCGGGCACCTTGGCAAAGCAGCCGTGTTTGTGGAACAGTGGCTGGCTGTGTGAGTGCAAATTGACTTGGGAGCCTGTGGCCTCAGAGCCACCCTGCTGTCTGCGTGGGGTTCTGAAGCAGAAAGGACAGCCTTTCAGCCTGACAGAACCAGTTCTCAACAGTGACACCACACAGAATGGATTAGAATCAGAACTAGTTTAAGAATTGAACTATAGTTGATTTACAAGGCTGTGTGAGTTTCTGGCATACAGCAAAGTGATTCAGATATGTGTGTGTCTGTGTACTTTGTATCCTTTTCCATCATGGTTTATTACAAGATATTAAACATAGTTCCCTATGCTGTGCAGTAGGACCTTGTTTATTTTACATATAGTAGTTTGCATGTGTTAGTTCCACATCCCTAATTTATGCCCCACTTGGAAACCATAAGTTTGTTTTCTTTCTTTCTTTTTTTTTTTTTTTAATGTATTTTATTGAACAATAGTCGTGGCACACAGGCTTAATTGCTCTGAGGCATGTAGGATCTTCCCAGGCCAGGGATTGAATTTGTGTCTCCTGCATTGGCAGGCTGATTCTTTACTACCAAGCCACCAGCGAAGCCCTATTTGTATACTTCTTTTTAAATTTATTTATTTTTAATTGAAGGATAATTGCTTTACAATATTGTATTGGTTTCTGCCATATGTCAATATGAATCAGGCATAGGGATACGTGACCAGCGTGAGGTGGTCCCTCACTGTAGTTGCAATTTGCATTTCTCTACTAGTTAGTGTTGTTGAGCATCTTTTCATGTCCCTGTTGGCTCTCTATGTGTCTTCTTTGGAGAAAGGTCTATATTAGGTCTTCTGCCCATTTTTTTTTTTTTTTTTGATTGGGTTGTTTGTATTTTTTAGTATTGAGTTTTATGACCTGTTTATGTATTTTGGAAATTAATTCCTTGTTGGTCACATTGTTTGTAAATATTTTCTACAGTCTGTAGGTTATCTCTTTGTTTTGTTTATGGTTTCACTTTCATGCATTGGAGAAGGCGATGGCACCCCACTCCAGTATTCTTGCCTGGAAAATCCCATGGACGGAGGAGCCTGGTAGGCTGCAGTCCATGGGGTCGCGAAGAGTCGGACATGACTGAGCGACTTCACTTCACTTTGCCATGCAAAAACTTGTAAGTTTGATTAGCTCCCATTTGTTTATTTTTGCTTTTATTTCTATTGCCTTGGGAGACTGTCCTAAAAAAAACGTTGTTATGGTTTATGTCAGAGAATGTTTTGCCCGTGTTCTCTTCTAGGAATTTTATGGTGTCCTATCTTTTAAGTCTTTAAGGCATTTTGAGTTTATTTTTGTGTAGGGTGTGAGAATGTGTTCTAACTTCATTGATTAGATGCTCTCCCAGCAGAGCTTGCTGAAGAGACTGTCTTTTCTCCATTGCATATTCTTGCCTCCTTTGTCAAAGATTAATTGAACATAGTTGTATGGGTTTATTTCTGCGCTCTATATTCTGTTCCATTGATCCATATATCTCTTTTGTGCCAATTCCACATTGTTTTGTAAAATCAGAACAGCTAATGGGCAGATCAGAGTTTTTTCTCTCTGAAACTTTGAAACAAGACTGCTCCCTTTGGACTAAGTAAATTCCCAGGTTGTGAACAATTTGGGGAATGGAGAGTCCCTGAGAGAGACATACTGAATTACCTACAATGTGGAGGGATGGACGCTTAAACAAATAAGTAGAAAAATAGAGATGCCTAAATTTTGAATCCAAAACCAACGGAGGTCCTACAGATTAGTTCACTGTGACTCACCAAGAGCTCAAGTGTTTGCCAAATTTGTTTAACGGCTGAAAAAATATTTTTAACTAAGAATCTTGAGGGATGAGATTCTAAGGAACACCTGTTGGAGAATGGCAGAATTTTAGATACTAAATTATGACAAAGGAGCAGTCAACGTATGGCAGGAGTTCTTTCCTGGAGCCTGTCCTTATGATGCTTACCCATCTTGGGGTAGATCAGCCCCACTGTTCTGTGGAATTGATCACCGTGTTCTCATACTCCAGCCTGAGGAGGGCAGAGCAGAGGGTGGTGACTTGAGGTCAGACGCTTCACCTGGGTTCAGTCCATCCATCCTCAGCCTTTGAATAATGACTACCTACAATTCCTCATTGACTCTGGGTGTAGGGTTTTTTTGTCCTTTCTGTTGTTATGCATCTTTAGTGCCCAGACTCTGCCTGGCCCAATTTAGATGCTCACTAGCAATGTGTTAAACAGAATTCCTGGCCCTCTGTGTCCTGGCAAATTCACTAGAAAACTAACCCAGCATTTCCTTTGCAGAGTCTATACTTGCACAGCAGGTCAGACCCTTTGGAAGGTTCAGGAGAGCAGCAGTGGCTGGGAACTCCTGATTGGGTATGGTGGGCGCAGTCCTCAGCCACAGATGGAAAATGACATTTCATTTGTCAATCAAACAAAACCCAAAATCTGCCCAAGTCTGGTCATTCTGGGATGGTGGGGAGCAGGGGTTCAGTGAAGCCTTTCCAGGCTCCACTGTTTGAGTTGCTATCCCCCAGCTTACCGCCGCCCAGTCTAACGATGATGTGCAGAGTATTTAACCACTTACATGGCAAAATACATCTTATAAACAAATGTATTTCAGTAAATCATTATATAAGTAAAAACATTAAATTTCCCTGTGTATTCTCTAAACTAAACTCATCCTGAAGCTACTTATGCTGTGATATAAGACAAAATGGTCACCAAATCATTCTAATTATTTCTAAGTCTCTTATTGATGTTTAGAAATTTCTGGGTGGGGACTTCCCTGGTGGTCCAGTGGTTAAAACTTTGCTTTTCAAAGCAGAGGGTGCACGTTCAACCCGCTGGTCAGGAAGCTAAGATCCCACATGTCTCTTGGCCAAGAAAACCAAAACATAAAATAGAAACAATATTGTAAAAAATTCAATGAAGACTTTTAAAATGGTCCACATCAAAAAAATCTTAAAAAAAAATTACAGCTCATGGAGCCTGTACCTGGAGCCCCTTTGCTTCCGTCCCCACCTGCAGTGCTGTCCCCCGCTGGCCTCCTGCCCACCTGGTCCCCTCCTGAGGGCCCACGGGGCCTGTGTCCATGCAGCTACCAGCTTCGAGCTGCTTGGCTCATGGACCAGCATCCCAAGTCCATTGCCACCTACAGGGTGGCCTTAGATGGCCATCCAGTGATATGTGGTCTAACCTCAGCTGTTTATCAGCCCTCAGGGCCATGGTTCTGTGTGTTAACCTGTGGGAACACTGTGCCAGTGCATAGGGGCTAAATATCAGCCATGGTCTTGTCCTTTCTGAGTAGCTCAAGGCTCCAGGTCTTCTCCTCATGCCTTGCCTTTGGTAACCACACATCTGATCTCTTTTTTCAATGCAGTTTTTCTTTTCAAGATTCCCCGTGTAAGTGAGGGCATACAGTATTTGTCTTTCTGTGTCTGACTCATTTCACTTAGCATAATGCCCTCAAGTTCCATTCACGTCTTGCAAATGGCAGAATTTCCTTCTTTCTTATGGCTGAATATTCCATTGTGTGGCCACTTCAGTTGTTTCCATGTTTTGGCTGTTGTGAACAGTGCTGCTATGAACATGGATATCTCTTCAATGTAGTGTTTTCATTTCCTTCTGTTATATTCCCAGAAGTAAAATTGCTGGATCATATGGTAGGTCCATTTTAAATAAACCAATAGTAGAATTGGCCCATTTTTAAATTGGATTGTTTGTTTGTTTGGCTATTTAGTTGTATGAATTCTTTGTTGTTGTTCAGTCACTAAGTCATATCTGACTCTTTGTGACCCCATGGACTGCAGCACGCCAGGCTTCCCTGTCCTTTACTGTGTCCTGGAGTTTGCCCAAACTCATGTCCACTGAGTCCGTGATACCATCCAACCATCTCATCCTCTGTTCCCTCCTTCTCTTCCTGCCCTCAATCTTTCCCAGCATCAGAGTCTTTTCCAGTGAGTCGTCTCTTTGAATGAGGTGGCCAAAGTATTGGAGCTTCAGCTTCAGCATCAGTCCTTCCAATGAATATTCAGGGTTGATTTCCTATAGGATTTTAGAATAAATTCTTTATATATTTTAGCTATCAACCCCCTACTAGACATAAGATTTGTAAATATTTTTTCTCATTATATAGGATGTCATTTCATTTTCTTGAGTATTTCTTGAGTATTTTCTTTTGCTGTGCAGCCTGAATATTTTGATACTCTTTCTGCCCTGGGTAATACTTTTTCCCCAATAGCTTGGGCGCTTAAGAAGAGATCTTTAATTCCAAATGGTTTAAGGAAAATTTTCTTAACACACCTGGGCACCAGAATCAGCCATTTGATGAGTCCCTTTGCTGTCCACCTGAAGCTATCACAACATTGTTAATTGACTATACTCCAATATAAAGTAAAAAGTTAAATGCAAAAAAAAAAAAAAAAAAGAAAGGAGCAGGCATTTGAGTGAGACTGAGAAATGAATACTGAAACTGCGTGTGTGGACTGGGTCTGCAACTGGTGTTGAGGAGAACCTTTAGCTTAGGGGTCCTCTGTTTGGGGTCCAATGCAAGCACCCCGTTTTCCTCTCCATTTGTAGGCACAGTGCTGAATCTAGTGACATACCTCAGTGAGACTGAGACTTAGGAAATTCATGGTTGGTTGTTATCAGGGCCTCCTGCCGCTCTGCAAACCACCCCTAAGGAGAGTGATGCACAATTTCCTTTAGGTTAATTCCATAAGTTACATTTCAGAAAGAAAAAGTGACCTGACATCACAGGGAAACCACTTTTAGTTGCTCCATTTCCTGGAGGCTACAGCTTTTTTTTTTTTTTGGTACAGCTGGCAAAACGCCTGGGACAAGATGTATTCAAGTCAAGTCAAAGCAGAGCTGTGTTCAGAGAAACAGATGGCCCACCTAAGGTGAAAGAATTACTTTCTTGCGGGGAAAGGCCGGGTGGTTTATTCACCTCTTCCTCTAGGAAGGCAGGAATGCGTGCAGGCAGAATAAATACAACGTATCGCAAGGGCATGCCACAGATGAACAGAAGCACTGGCCGGCGGTGAGAGGCATCGTCCTGCTCCAGGAAGGCTGCCGGAACTTGTCACACACATATGCAAGTGCCCCCAGACCTGGAAAGTCACTCCATCAGTGGATGGAATAAGAATCAGGACATAAGGGAAGAGACCCTGCAGTCTGCTCTCTCTGAGAGCCTGTAATGACATGCCGAGAAGATGGGAACGGTTAGGACGAGCCAGGCACAGGCTCAGGAAAATGATCGAATGTGAACAGAGCAGAATTGTGTTGTGTTCCACCTGAAGAAACCCTGTCTGGGTTAATGTGGTTGGAGGTGTGGTAGACAGATAATCTGGGCTTGTTTAGAAAAGCGGAGAAGTGGAATGGGAGTTCGTCACTGGTTATCTAATACTCTCTGCAGAGGTTGTTGTTCATTGTTTAGTTGCTAAGTCATGTCCCACTCTTTGGGACTTCATGGACTGTAGCCTGCCAGGCTCCTCTGTCCATGGAATTCTCCAGGCAGGAATACTGGTCTGGGTTTTCGTTTCCTTCTCCAGGGGATCTTCCCCACCCAGGGACTGAACGTATATCTCCTGCATTGGCAGACGGACTCTTTACTACTGAACCACCAGTCAGGCCCTAAATGCAAAATAGAAATACCAGCATTGCATATTAATGTCTTCTTTCCCTGATGGGGAGAGTTGGCCAAAGGACTAATAATGATGACTGTTGTAAAAATGATCTTGAAATAGTCACTCCATAGATAAAATAAGAGATGCCTTCACTTGCAACTGAGATTTATGGAGGTTCTGTGAGATGGCAAAATGGGGTTTGCAACGCAGGATGTTTATTGCTCCCAGAGGCTGTGGCTAATCTCTCATGAAGCAAGGTTTCAGTTGGGTAGTGATTGAGAAATTAGAACAGAGCTGCATTGTGTAACTCCTTCTTCCTCTTTATTTATTGTGAACCAGTGAATATCCCTAGTATCAAGCTATAGGCCAGCTTAATATATTTGATTTTTGAATATCTCATAAGAGCTCAACGGTTCTTGCAAAAGGTGCCCACAGAAAGCCATGGCCTTATATTTATCTCTGCTGCTGCTGAGCTTGTCTGATAGATTCATACAAGGGCATCCTAACAGCCTCGTGTTTAAAGGGAACAGTAACTTACATTTAACCACCTTATCTTTATTTCTCATGGCTAAACTGTGAGACTGATATTCTATCCCATATGCTAAGGGTGGAATTGAGATGCAGAGAGATTAAGTAACTTTCTCCAGGCAGTAGAGTACCTTCAAAGCTGAAAAAACATGCTCTCTTCCGCTCAGTTTTATACAGGAGAAGTGAGGTGTTAATGCAGTTGTTGTTCAGTCGCCCAGTCACGTCTGACTCTTTGTGACCCCATGGACTGCAGCACGGTCCTTCACTGTCTCCCCGAGCTTGCTCAAACTCATGTCCACTGAGTACATGCTGCCATCCAATCATCTCATCCTCTGTCTCCCCCTTCTCCTCCTGCCTTCACTCTTTCCAGCATCAGGGTCTTTTCCAATGAATTGGTCTCCATATCAGGTGCCCAAAGTATTGGAGCCTCAGCCTCAGCCTCACTTCTTCCAATGAATATTCAGGATTGATTTCCTTTAGGATTGACTGGTTTGAAATCCTTGCTATCCAAGGGACTCTCAAGAGTCTTCTGCCACAGCACAGTTTGAAATCATCAATTCTTCAGCCTTCTTTATGGTCTAACTCTCACATCTGTACGTGACTATTTGAAAAATCATAGCTTTGACTATACAGTAGAGCTGGATTTTCAGATTTCAAACTAGGCCCATCTGACCTCAAAGTCACTGTTCCTTCTGCTGTGCTCTGTGGCCACATTGGCATATAGGAGGCTTAAGAAATTGCTAAGGGTTTTTTTGTTTGTTTGTTTTTAAATAGTTATGCTATTCTGTATTACTTTTCTTTTTTACAGTTGTGTGTATGTGTGTAAAGTACATATAATATACAATTTACCAACTCCGGGAGTTGGTGATGGACAGGGAGGCCTGGCGTGCTGCGATTCATGGGGTCGCAAAGAGTCGGACACGACTGAGCGACTGATCTGATCTGATCTGATACCACCTTACCCATTCTTCTTATAATTTTATTTATTCATTTATTTATTTTTATTTTTGCTGTGCTGGGGCTTCATTGCTGTGCAGGCTTTTCTCTAGGTGTGGTGAGCAAGGGTTACTCTCTGGTTGCTGTTTGTGGGCTTCTCGTTGCTGTGACTTCTCTTGTTGCAGAACACAGGTTTGAGGCAAGTGGGCTTCAGTGGTTATAGCACATGGGCTTGGTCGTTGTGGCCCATGGGCTTAGTTACTCCACCGCATGTGGAATCTTTCTGGACCAGGGATCGAACCCCTGTCCCCTGCATTGGCAGACAGAGTCTCATCCACTGTGCCACCAGGGAAGTCCCATCTTACCCAGTTTTAAGTTCAGTGATATTTAAATGCATTCATAACATTGTGCATCCATCGCCACCATCCTTCTTTGTAACATTTTGCATCTTATAAAACTAAAGTTGTATTCCTACTAAACAATAATTCCCCCTTCCCTTCTCTTCCAGCCCCTGGGAACCACCAGTCTACTTTTGTCTCTAAGAATTTGACTACTCTTAGTACCTCATACATCTACTCACGTTCTCTTTTGGTGGCTGTTTGCATGAAATAACTTTTTCCATCCTTTTACTTTCATTCTATTTATGTCTTTGGATCTAAAATGGGTCTCTTGTAGATGTAGTCATATTCTGTGTTTCTTATCAATTCTGCCAATCTCTGTCTTTTGATTGAAGAGTTCATTTCAGTTCAGTTCAGTCGCTCAGTCATGTGAGACTCCTTGCGACCCCATGGACTGCAGCACGCCAGGCCTCCCTGTCCATCACCAACTCCCAGAGTTTATTCAAACTCATGTCCATTAAGTTGGTGATGCCATCCAACCTTCTCATCCTCTGTCGTCCCCTTCTCCTCCTGCCTTCAATCTTTCCCAGAATCAGGGTCTTTTCCAATGAGTCAGTTCTTCCCATCAGGTGGCCAAAGTATTGGAGTTTCAGCTTCAGCATTGGTTCTTCCAATGAATATTCAGAACTGACTTCCTTTAGGATGGACTGGTTGGATCTCCTTGCTGTCCAAGGGACTCTCAAGAGTCTTCTCCAGCACCACAGTTCAAAAGCATCAATTCTTTGGCCATCAGCTTTCTTTATAGTCCAACCCTCACATCCATACATGACTACTGGAAAAACCATAGCCTTGACTAGACGGACCTTTGTTGGCAAAGTAATGTCTCTGCTTTTTAATATGCTGTCTAGGTTGGTCATAACTTTCTTCCAAGGAGTAAGCGTCTTTTAAGTTCATGGCTGCAGTCACCATCTGCAGTGATTTTGGGGCTCCCCAAAATAAAGTCTGCCACTGTTCCCACTGTTTCCCCATCTATTTCCCTTGAAGTGATGGGACTGGATGCCATGATCTTAGTTTTCTGAATGTTGAGCTTTAAGCCAACTTTTTCACTCTCCTCTTTCACTTTCATCAAGAGGCTCTTTAGCTTCTCTTCGCTTTCTGCCATAAGGGTGGTGTTAATCTGCATATCTGAGATTATTGATATTTCTCCTGGTAATCTTGATCCCAGCTCGTGCTTCATCCAGCCCAGCATTTCTCATGATGTACTCTGCATATAAGTTAAATAAGCAGGGTGACAATATACAGCCTTGACGTACTCCTTTTCCTATTTGGAACCAGTCTGTTGTTCCATGTCCAGTTCTAACTATTGCTTCTTGACCTGCATACAGGTTTCTCAAGAGGCAGGTCAGGTGGTCTGGTATTCCCATCTCTTTCAGAATTTTCCACAGTTTGTTGTGATCCACAGAAGAGTTTATTTACAATTAAAATAATTACTGGTAAGGATTTACTTCTGTGATTTTGCTATTTGTTTCCTAAATGTCTTGTAGCTTTTTTTTCTTATTATTATTCATCTCCTGCATTACTTACTGGTTTCTTTTGGTGTATTAAGTTGATTTTTAATTTTAAAAAATTATTATTATTTTGGCCTGTTGTGTGGCTTGCAGGATCGTAGGTCCCCTTGCAATGGGATAGTGCAGTCTTAACCTCTGGAACACCAAGGAAGGCCCTGTGTTCAGTTGATTTTTTGTAGTGAAATGTTTGCATTCCTTTCTCATTTCCTTTTGTGTATCTTCTATAGCTATTTTCTTTGTGATTACCACAAAGATTTTCTTTAACATCCTAAAGTTATAACAGTATAGTTTGCGTTTATGCCAGCCTAACTTCAATAACATGCCCAAACTCCTTTACAGCTCCACCCCGATCCCTCTCAGTTGTTGATATCATAAAATTACCTCTGTCTACATCATATGCCCCAAAATGTAAAATATTTATATTTTTAAAATGCAATACTCTCAAGTCATGTACAAAACAAAAAGTTCAGTTGCAAACCATTGTTACAATAACACTAGCTTTCATAATTATCCATGTATTTACCTTTGTTGAGATCTTGATGTTTCCATCTTGTATAAGAGTTAATTCTTAGGTAGGTTGATAAGGAGTCTGGGGCCCTCAAGGAGGAAGGGGTCCAGGGTCCTCGAGGAGTAGAAAGGGGTCCAGAGCTCTCGAGGAAGAGAAAAAGATAAATGTTTTTCCATCTGAGGGGCTTCTTGTTTTTTCCATCTGATGGGCTTCTCTGCTGGCTCAGTCAGTAAAGAGTCTGCCTGCAATGCAGGAGATCTGGGTTCAATCCTGGATAGGGAAAATCCCCTGGAGAAGGAAATGGCAATCCGCTCCAGTACAGACAATGGGGTCACAGACAGTGGGGTCACAAAGAGTCAGACAGGACTGAGTGACTAACACTTGTGATTTTTCCATAGAGATTTGAGTTTCTCTTATGGCTTCAAGTGTCTCTTCATTTCACCTTGTAGGACTCTCTTGAGCATTTCTTGCACAACAGGTCCACTGGTAACAGACTCCCTCGCTTTTATCTTGATAGCTTAATTTCTCTCTTACTCTCCAAGGACAGTTTTGTTAGATACAGAATTCTTGGTTGACGGGTTTTTTCTTACAGCATTTTGACTATATCAGCCCACTGCCTTATGGTCTCCAAAGTTTCTGATGAGAAATCTACTGATAGTCCTATTAAAGATCCCTTGTGTGTGATTATTTGCTGCTGAATTGCTGCTTCCTGGATGTTCTCTTTTTTGGGACTTTCAGCTCACCATCCTTGGACATTGTTGAACTTGCTGGATATTTATATTTGTGTTTTTCATCAAGTTTGGCACATTTTCAGCCATTATTTCTTCAAATACCCTCTCTGCCCTTTTCTCTCTTCTCTTTCTGGGACCTCTAGTATGTGTGTGTTGGTCTGTTTATTAGCACCTCACTAACAAGCACTGTT
>NW_011494715.1:1872223-1902033 GCF_000754665.1 Bison bison bison
GCACTGTTTAAAAAAAAAAAAAAAAAAAAGGACACTGTTCCTTTAAATCTCCTGGCTATCACTTAAGCCAGATGAAGAGGGACTTGCATTAGTGGGGGGAGGTGCTACAACAGTGAAACTGACTTTTTATCTGGACCTATGTGGTCAGGAACAGCGACCAGTGATCAGAGCACAGACCACTGGTATCCACTTTGCCCACCCAGGCTCCTGCAAGTTGTGGACAAGCTGCTCCAGGAATCAGGCATAGCTGCCTGCCATGGGGGTGAGGATGCAAGGCTGCTGTGGTGCTGAGAGCTGAAACTGGCCAAAATTAACTGTCCACATCGTCTCCTGGACATTGCAAGCCTTCAATAAACTGTCCAGAGTTCCACAGTAGTTACATCAGACAGATTCTGCCAGCTTAATTGTTATCCAGGGTGGGACACAGATTCTCAGAACTTCCTACTTCATCATCTTCCCAGAATTGGCCAAAATTAAAAAAAAAAAAAAGATTTCCTTTTTTCTTTTTTTTGAGCAGTTTAGGTTCACAGCAAAATTGATTGAAAGGTACAGAGATATCCAATGTAGCCCTGTCCCCATTATCAACAGAGAAATGCCTCTGGATTTTAAAGTGTGTGTGTGTGTGTGCCTGCTTAGTCATGTCCAACTCTTTGCAGCCTCATGGACTGTAACCCGCCAAGCTCCTCTGTCCATGGAATTTTCCAAGCAAGAATACTGGAGTGGGTTGCCATTTCCTACTCCAAGATTATGAAGTACCACCATTAAAATCATGTATAAGGAAACATTTCTCGAGAAAAGGCTAGTTGTCATATTGGAGCATTTCAATGCTTTCCACAGCTGGCAAGTCTGGCCCTTTTAAGACCAGTACTCATGCACCAGGGGCTTCTTGGTACCTAAGAGGCAGGAACCATCATGTTTTATTCTTCTGGGTGTGCATTTGAAGTGCAGGAATAACAGTAATACTGTCTCCCAAAATCATGTGCTGTCAGTGGCCCCAGCATCTTCCTACTTATCTGGGAGCCATCTTTCATTATGATTTATCCTATTTGAAGCCTCTTGATGTAAATAGTTGCCAAGTTTTAGAATCTGTTGCTGCACCGTCTCACCCATTGCTGTGCTCACTCCCACTCTTTTGTCTCAGATCCATGAACATGGATCCCATCCTATTATATGAGTCTGCTGAATAATTCTCCCCCATGCCAGATTCCATCACATGGCTGCTATCTGTATCATCTTATAGCACAGCTCCAATGATCTCATGCTTTTGCTTAAAAAAAAAATGTACCTCTCCTATTCCAAAATCCCTAGAAAAATGTGGTAGTTCCCAATTTCCCAGAGTCCTTTCCCAAAGCATGAGGTCCTAGGACTACAGGGAGCATTTGATGTTTTGGGGTGGTGTTTCCTCAAAGTGGTGCTTCCTGAAAAGCTATCAAATGCAACAGCTCTGCTTTGTAACAAATCTATGCTGCTGCTGCTGCTGCTAAGTCGCTTCAGTCGTGTCTGACTCTGTACGACCCCATAGACGGCAGCCCACCAGGCTCCGCCGTCCCTGGGATTCTCCAGGCAAGAACACTGGAGTGGGTTGCCATTGCCTTCTCCAACAAATCTATAAGAAAATAATAATTCTAGACTCTCCAATCTCCACAGAAAAGCCCTCATCTTTTTCCATTAAGTTGTTGTCTAGCGCCACCTGGTGTTAGAACTAGTCAGCAGCGGCTCTAGAGAAAAAGGAAAGAAAACCCTGTTAATATTTTATCCCAGACTGAGGATCTTTGGCCACCTCATGCGAAGAGTTGACTCATTGGAAAAGATTCTGATGCTGGGAGGGATTGGGGGCAGGAGGAAAAGGGGACGACAGAGGATGAGATGGCTGGATGGCATCACTGACTCAATGGACGTGAGTTTGAGTGAACTCCGGGAGATGGTGATGGACAGGGAGGCCTGGCCTGCTGTGATTCATGGGGTCGCAGAGAGTCGAACATGACTGAGCGACTGAACTGAACTGAACTGAGGATCTTTAGCCCCAGAAAGGAACCTTACAGATCATTTAGATGGATGCCTCACTTTATAGATCAGTAATTTATCCAGGATTTAGAGAAAGAACTGGATCAAGGTTTCAGTCCCAGGCTTCTCAGTTTTCCCACACATCCACTCCTTGCCCCTATAACTTCTGTTTTTTTTAAGCACTTTTTTTGAAAGGTACATTTGGCTTATTTGTTTATTTGGTTATGCAGCATGTGGGATCTTAGCTCCCTAACCAGGGATTGAACCCGCACCCCCTGCAAAGGAAACGCAGTCTTAACCACTGGACTGCCAGGGAATTCCACCCCACCTCCCACCCAACAGCCACCCAGCCCTCCAGAGGAATTGGGCCAGAGTGATGATGCAACTTCAACTTTCACTCATCCCTTCATATAAACCAGTTACGTTGCTAAGTACATTTATAATATCTCATTTATTCTTCACAGGTAGCCTGTTCCTATTCCTGTTTCACTGTTGGATAAGGTGAGAGACTGAGTGACTCCCCACAGTTACGCTGTATTATTTCCTCACCGTTATCCACTCCCTCCTTGCCCTTGTGTCTGGGCCACATTTACACTTTCCTGCTCCCACTGACTCTGGGCTTGGCCAGTGGGACTTTCTTTGGTCAATGGAGTGTGAATAAACTTGATGTATGCCCCAAATGAGAAGAGGCTGTAAGTTCCATGGTGCAATTAGATGTACTTCAGCCCTCTCCTCCTCTGTGGGGACAACATACCCCAGAAGGTGGCTGTCTCTTCAGCTCTACCCCTGAAATAGGACACATGTGGAGCAGGGCTGAGCCCACCAGTCACAGTTGACTCAGAGTTAGCCTGCAGCCTGTACAAGATGTAAACAAAAAAGTGAATATTTGTCCTTTAAACCATTGAGAATTGGGGGTTGTTTGTTGCTGCAGCAAAGCTGACCCACATAGGCTTGAACACAAGTCTGACTAACTCTAAAATCTCTTGCGAAACCGTGAAAAAGAAACTTGCTCTCAGGCGATGTCTAGTTAAACTAACTTGAGAATCTATGTGTTAGGGCTTTTTTAAAATGAATCTTTTCTTTGAAAAAGTAATGAATTAATTTGGCTGCATGGGGTCTCAGTTGTGGTATGTGGAATCTTTAGTTGCGGCCTGTGGGATCTAGTTCCCTGGCTAGGAAATCGAACCCAGACCCCCTGCATTGGGAGTGCAGAAGTCTTAGCCACTGGCAGGGAGTTCCTGTGTGTTACGTCTTAACTTATTAAGATTCTCGCCTCCTTGGACTCCTTGCTTAATTCTACCCTTGCACTGACATGTATCCTGAGGGTCTGATTTAATTCTGCAGCCTGCTTCTCCAGTTCCGCCTACTCTATGCTTTTGAGTCTCTTTCCCTTGATTTACTTTTTCCTCTTTTTAAAAGCACTTATTACCTTCCAAAATACTCCACAATCAACTTATTTACAACACATATTGTTTAAACGCTGCCCAGTTGAATTTTAAGAGGGAGGGAGTTTTTAGGTCTGTTTTGTTTATTGTCATTCCTTCGTCAGTGCCTGGCACATGTGTGATTAGCCACTAAGTCACGTCCAACTCTTTGTGACCCCACTGACTGCAGCCCACCAGGCTCCTCTGTCCACGGGGATTCTCCAGGAAAGAATACTGGAGTGGGTTGCCATGCTCCACTCCAGGGATTGAACCCAGGTCTCCCGCGTTGCAGACTGATTCTTTACCATCTGAGCCACCAGGGAAGCCTGGCACATAGTAGGCGCTAAAAAGTGTTTGATCAATGAATGAATGAAAACACTTCTGAAATCATGGTAGCTGTTGTGTTTTAATAGCTTGACCAGTAGAGGTCATAGATGAGTTCTTTAAATATCTTGGACCTGCAAAGACTTCTCCAGCTGCTTTTATGTCAGGGTCTGTTCACTCTGGATGTCTCGGGGATTAGTGTGGGTTGCCCTGTGGCAGTGATCAATCTGGTGGTGGCATTTGGCATATATCATGACAAACTGATGATACGTCAGATCGTTTTCTCCTCCATCTTTGACCTAGTGTTGGGAGTCAAGGAAAACAATGTCAAGTAGGGTACAAAATGGGGCATAAAGTGTTGGCTTTAAGGTTGTATCTATTTATAGAAGTTGCTTGTAAATAAAAGTTAAATTCAGTCAAACAGCCAGAGAGAATAGTAAATGCTTAGTGTCAGTTGCAAAGCTGTTTGCCTAGATTAACAACACAACCTCCCCAAAGTGTGTGTATGTGTATGTGTGTATGTTCAGATACAGCCTAGAAATCCTGGAACCCTTCACTGACCATTTCCTCTCCTCTTTTACAACGAAACGTGGCAAAGCAAGAATCATGAGCCACGACTCTGCCTGTGTGTGTTTTATTCTCCCTGACTCACATGCTTAACCTCACCGTGTATAACTGCATGATGGGTAGGGGTATTTAAAGGGACGATGACACTGGATTGGCAGCTTATCGTTTTCTTCAGGTTGGCTGATTGATGGGTTTTGGTCGATTGATGAGTTCAAGGATAAGGATTTGAGAAGGAAAGAAATCTAATTTTGTGGCTTGCCTGCCACATACCAGGCACTGTGCTAAGTACTTTTACAGGTCATCTTGTCCACTCCCTGGAGTGAATGGCCTCAAAGGTCACACCTAGTACTTAGTGGAAGCTCAAAAATGACTGAATAAAGAAGCGAGTGAGTCGATGACTGTTAAGAAAAGGATCTGTTTCTTTGGTTTGTTTGAGGGGGTTGCTTTGCTTTCTTTCCTCGATAGAACAAAATCCAACTGAAACCCAGAAAGTGGGTACACATGTTTGGTGTTTGTTTGTACCACATGTCCATTTACTGGGCACTGAAAAAGGATGCCTGGAATGTGGTTCCCGTCTCCAGATACTGGAAGGCGGGCGTGGATGGAGCACGACAGGGGGCTGTTGTTGTTGTTTGGTAGCTCAGTCGCATCCGATTCTTTGTGACCCCATGGACTGTAGCCCACCAGACTCCTCTGTCCATGGGATTTCTCAGGCAAGAATACTGGAGTGGGTTACCATTTCCTTCTCCAGGGCATCTTCCTGACCCAGGTGTTGAACCCACCCAGTCTCCTGCATTGGCAAGTGGGTCCTTTACCACTGAGCCACCTGAGAAGCAAATCCAGATAGCATAGTTTTATTCTATTATGAGGCTTGTTGCTAGATACATGCAAGGGTGGATTCTCCTATCTGATGATATAAAAGAATCAACTACCAACTACTCAACAACACGTTTAGTGTGGTGCATTGGGCAGGAGAGGAGGAAGAGTCCCCCCAAGGTTTACAGGGGAGGTACGTCCTCACTCCGACTTCTTCCTCTCCCCTCTCTTTCCTGCTCTCCTGTGCTGAGAGCCTTCCTGGACTATTAGGCATGTGATATAGTCAATGCGAGAGTAATCGGTACACAGAATGTAAAGACACCAAGTGTGCATGAACAAATGAGAGGTTCTTAGTCAAATCCAAACAAACATATACTTGATAATGGCTTTTGGCTGAAATTTATTTTTATACTTTATAGCATGTTCCCATTTGCCCGTGGTTAGCGAAGATTAAGCTTGCCAAGCTTTAATGTGGTACAAATGCCATGTTGAAGGCAAGTGCACGGTTACAGGATCTGGCAAGTAGAAAGCATTATCAACAGCTGTGGTTTTCCAATGCTTTGTGAGACTGGAAAACTAGAGCACATGTGCCTTTAGTAGAGTGGGCATTAACATGCCCATTAATTTTTTAAAATATAACTTGCGGTCACTGGTTGTTTCATATGGTTTTATAGTTACTATGAAATTCTGATTATGTGTGATAATGTCCAGAAGGCAGAAATTGGTTGAGTCCCTCATTAATTAATTATTGAAGGATTTATGGAGAGACTTCTCTGTTCACGGACATGTACTTGGTGCTAATTGTAGCCAGTCACATCCCTCCCCTCCCCATCCACACGTTTGCCAGAATTGCCATGAGTCTAAGTGTTCATTTGAACCTCATCCCTTTCCTTTTATCACCATTAAAGGATACATCTTAAGAAATAAAAAGGTCGAAAGGTAGGAGAATTGTCATAAAGATAATGAAGGAAAACAGTAGTTCTAAATTGTTAAACAGTTTACTTCTGTGGAGCAGGAGGATTCTATTTAATGGTTCAAAGTATCTGATGTCAAAAACCATTTGAAATAAGTGACATAAATTTGAAATTTTGCTTTACCTAGTGTCTTGAATTGATAAGGTTTCATCATAAATATTCTCTCACACATCTATTGAATCTCTTCCGATTGGCATAGGAACATGGAAGATTGTCAGTCATCATCTATTTCTGCCAATTTTCCATGTTCCTGTGCCAGTCATCAGAGAGAAAGCAACATATATACTTTATGACTCCTGAACTGACAAGAATTGGCTGCTGTGGAAATACTTGCATGGTTCTGTAACATCCAGTAAACCCAGCAGTAGAAGTGTATTTTAAAGAAAAAAAAAAAAAAAAGATGGAGCTTCCCTGGTGGCTCAGGGGTAAAGAATCTGCATGCCCGTGCAGAAGACATGGGTTCGATCCCTAGTCCCGGCAGATCCCACATGTAGCAGAGCAACTAACCCTGTGCACCACAGCTGCTGAGGCTGTGCTCTAGAGCGTGGGAGCCAAAACTACTGAAGCCCATGCACACTAAAGCCTGTGCTCCACAACAAGAGAAGCCTTGGCAGTGAGAAGCCTGTGCCGCACAGCTAGAGAGAAGCCTGTGCGGCAACGAAGACCCAGCACAGCCAAAAATAAATAAAATCCTTTTTTAAAAAAAGAAACTATAAAGAAAAAAAGGGTTATCAGTGAGCTGCCAATTTCATGACCACCACTTTGACTTAATTTTTTTTTTTTGCTCTTGTGGCATTCTTTCCACTTTCCAAAAGATCTCTCATGACTCCTTAGGAGTGTCTAGCCAGCAACTCAGAAGGTGTAAGCCGTTCAAAAAGATCACTGTATGCTTTTCTTGAGTTTCATTCAGCAGCAAGGAATTTTCTGGTTGTTTTGATTGGTAGCTGGGCTTCCTAGCAATTTTCCAGTGCCATAATACACTTAATTTAAAAGACATCCATTCCCATGTATCTCAGACATCTCCTGAATCTCTCCTGCATCCCCTCAGGAGTCAGTACAGTGGCCACTGTGTCTGCAGGCCCTAGTCCTCTGTGCTGTCAGAACTCTCTGCTTTTTCATTCCATTGGCTCAATGCCCAATGAGATGCACAAGAAGAACAGATATGGGACATTAAACCAGCATATCTCATCAGTCTTTCACCTCATTATATAAGCCCTCCAGTGCCAGTCTACCTTGGAACAATAATAACAGCTCCTATCTTCTTGCCTTCTGCCTTCCCCCGCATCTTTTCCTGAGACCTACGAGGGTAGTTCCCAATTGCTATAATAATAATAGTTGTTGTTTAGTTGCTAAGTCATGTCCAACTCTTTTGCAACTCCATGGACTGTAGCCCACCAGGCTCCACTGTCCATAAGATTTCCCAGGCAAGAATGCTAGAGCAGGTTGCTGTTTCCTTCTCCAGAGGATCTTCCTGACCCAAGGATCAAACCTGCATTTCCTGCATTGGCAGGCAGATTCTTTACCGCTGACCCACCTGGGAAGCCCCCATAATAAAAATAGGCAGTATTTATTGAACATTCCCAAGCATTTACCAGGCAATTCAAGGACTTTACATGCAGAGCAGGCTCAGTGTCCCCACCTTTGCTGACACTTTTATGCCATCACTCCCAGCTCGCGGACTGAGGCCCCAAACTAAAAGTTCTGGGGTAGAATTTTAATTGCCAGATTTAACAAATAGAATTACAAAAATACCAGCGAGATTTTAATTTCACATTAAACAAGGGAAAAAATTAATATAAGCATGTCCCAAATATTGCATGAGAGGTACTTATGTTTAAAAATTACTTATTTTTAAAGATTGTTTTTGATATGGACCATTTTTAAAGTGAGGGACAGGGAGGTCTGGTGTGCTGCAGTCTATAGGTTGCAAAGAGTCAGACACAACTGGGCAACTGGACAACTACAAATTTTTAAAGTCTTTATGGAATTTGTTACATCTCTCCTGTTTCATGTTTTGATATTTTGGCCAAGAGGTACATGGGGTCTTAGCTGCCTGACCAGGGTTCGAACCCACAACCTCTGCATTAGAAGTCCAGTCCTAACCACTGGACCACCAGGAAAGTCCACTTTTTGTTTATATAACCTTGCCTTTTCCAAACCAGATCACTGTCTCTACCTCCCTCTCAAGCTTTCTGCAATAACTCATTCCCAAAACATAGGGAAGTGGGTCCTCAGAAAGTTCTCCTCAGAGTAAGCAATTTAAAAATCCCTTGATTGTGCAATTGTAGGTATACACAGTAAGCCCATGTGCAAGCTTAGGTTGGAGGCAGCAAGATAAAGTAGCAAGCATTAGGAACAGAACAGATCTTTGTTGCATAGCAGCCCTATGACTACTGCCTGTAGGATCTGGGGAAGGTCTTTAATTGTCTTATGCTACAGAGTTCTCATTTTAAAAAAGAGGAGAAGACTGCAATTGTAAGGTTGTGCATTCATTTTCTAGGGCTGCTGTAACAAAGTTGGTGGTTTAAACAACAGAAAGATGTTACCTCCTGGTCTGGAGGCTGAAAGTTTGAGATCAAGGGATGGTTCCTTCTGAGGCTGTGAGGGAGGCATTTGCTCCAGGCCTCTGTCCTCAGTTTCTAGATGGTGTAGACAGTTGTCTTTATAGTCACGTGGCGTTCTTCATGTGTGTGTTTCCGTGACCACATTTCCTTTTTTTTTTTTTTTTAAGGACACAAATTATATTGGATGAGGGTTCTCCCTGATACATTATGTTGACTTAATTACTTCTGTAAAGACCTTATTTCCAAATAAGGTCTCACTTTGAAGTACTGTGAGTCTGGACTCCAGGATATCTTTTGGAGGGAACATAGTTCAACTTACAGCATTTTGCTGAAAGAATGGAATATGGTAATTTACAGGAGGCACCTAACAAAAACACTGGATTATAAGAAATACTTAACAAATAGCAGCTTTTGTGGTTGTTATTAAGAGTTTTATCTTATTTTATAATGATCTTATGAGTACATGGTTATTCTCTGGGATTAATGGACACATATATAGAAGGCAGTGGCACCCAACTCCAGTACTCTTGCCTGGAAAATCCCATGGGCGGAGGAGCCTGGTAGGCTGCAGTCCATGGGGTCACTAATAGTCGGACACGACTGAGCGACTTCACTTTCACTTTTCACTTTCATGCATTGGAGAAGGAAATGGCAACCCACTCCAGTGTTCTTGCCTGGAGAATCCCAGGGACGGGGGAGCCTGGTGGGCTGCTGTCTATGGGGTCGCACAGAGTCGGACATGACTGAAGCGACTTAGCAGCAGCATATAAAAGGTCGGGCTTCCCAGTGTTAAAAGAATCCTCCTGCCAATGCAGTAGACACATGGGTTCAATCCCTGGGTCAGGAATATCCCCTGGAGGAGAGCATGGCAACCCACTCCAGTATTCTTGCCTGGGAAATCCCATGGATAGAGGAGCCTGGTGGGCTACAGTCCGTGGAGTCGCAAAAGAGTTGGGCATGACTTAGCAACTAAACAGTAACAATAAACATAGAAGATCTTGGTGGGGAAAATGTATAAATATCCAGAAAATCTTAGGCATAAGAATCAAATATTGAGAATAAAGGACTTTATGTTACTGTATGTGGTTAGAGTAGAGAAAGAGCAAGGATGTAGGATAGACAGTGAATAGAGGAGATAGTATTTAATTATACAGACTGACTGATGTTGAATTGATGAACACTCTATTTTAGTTCACTTTGAAAAAAGAGAATCAAAGTTTACCCTTGGACTAGACAATCTGCCAGAAACAATCAGAATCATTATGTTTTCAGAGCAGAAAAAAGTCATCAGAGAACCAGTCACTTGATTCTGATGACAGAAAAACTCAGACTGTAGTTATCCTACAAACAGCATTACTTGGAAAATATTTACAAGAGTGAATATTTACAAGAGTGACAGTTTCAAGCCCCTGAGGGATTTGAAAGTGGTGCATTTTCTGTGGCACCTTTCACTTCAGTGTATTATTTGAAGAGAAGTTCTTACTGCTAATAAAACTAGAAAGGAGAAAATTGAACTTGGTTCATAAAGAGAGACACCCTGTTCCCTGCAGAATATCCTTGTTGGGCCGGGTAACTAACACAGTGCAGTGGAATGTGTGGTGGGGAGGGTACGTCTTCAGTATCACAAAGAAGGGTGATTATTTAAGAAGTCTGGTCTCCATTAAGAATAGAACAAGAGGAAATATGTTTGATTTGCAGAAGGAAGGATTTAGGCTGGATCCAAATACTCTCTGTATTGGCAGTCGGTAAAATAGATACCCAAGGGAGGCGCAGTAATACCATTCCTAAGAAGGTCTATAGAATTATCATCTACATTGCATTGTTAATAGTTTCTGAAAATAGTAAGGCCTTACGAATATTCTGTCCAGCATATGAGATTTGCCTGTGAACATCTGAAAGAACATAGCCAGGGTGAGCAGCAAGAAAGAGTCTCACTGATCTTTAGCTGGGCCAGTTTTCTTGCTTTGTAACTCTGTAATGAAATCTAGAGCAGAGGACAGCCTCAGTATCAAAAACAAGGAAGCAAACAAAGCACCGCTTCCTAAGGGAAGTGTGCAAAAGGGTGTCCTCTCTTCCTGCTACCTCCTTGCCACCTGTCACAAAATTGAGGATGTCAGGAACTTTTTGCGCACAGCCAGAAGAAAGCACGCCAGATCTGTTAAGATCAAGAAAAACAGGGATCCTGTGAAGTGGGGGCTTGGGTGCAGCGGCTCTGTGACTGTCGCAGACCGAGGGAAGGCGGAGCAAGGGGGCAGCCCTGTTCTGGGTTTGCAGCTGAAGCAACCAGTCCTGCTGACTTACCTGTATTAGCATTTTAAAAGTTCAAGTGAACAAGTTTTTAAAGGGATGAAAAGGCTACATATCTTCTAACTGAGCCGGCTGGTCACCTGTGCCTCCCAGCCTGGGTGATACTGTTGGGGACTTAGCACGGATGGGCCCTGGATCTGATCGGGAAGCTCACCAGGCTTGCGGCTTCTCAGTGGGGGGATCTGTTGACATGAACAATCCTCAGCACGTTGGGTGATTTGAGTGCACTTTCATGATTCGCTCTCATTTTACCCCGTTGCTATTTCCACATGCCACAAGAACCCCTCCACTCCCCTCTGAATTATGTGCTGTTCAAGACGGATGCTCGGACCTCCCACCCAGGCAGGGCAGCCCCAGCTCCGCGAACTCACAGGACCCATTGTTCGTCCCTCCCGTACCCAGTGCTGTCACCGCAGGCCTGAGCTCCAGCGCAGCCGGGAGGGTGGGAAACGAGCCCCCGGAGGGTCATCCATCATGCTCATAAACGCTCTGAGTTCTACCAAGTTCCATCAGAGTTCACCTACACACCGAAGCAAACACAATCCTGCTCTGTGCATTCCTGTTTTCTTCAATGTATATGCTGCCCACAAACGTGCGTAAAGTATCTGCACGTGTAATGGGTGCGCCTGAAGCTGTGCGCACATCTGGGCAACTGTGCGCAGCATGCACCGGGCCGCGTGCCAGGGTGCGCGGGACGCCTGGCGCGGGCGGAACCTGCACCTTCACGGCGGCACAGAGAGGCCGCGCTGCTTCTGGGCTTGCATGTTCATGAAGCACCATTCTCCGGTTTTCTCTCCAGCCTGCCTTCATGGGCTGGTTTTTTTTTTTTTTCCTCCTAAAAATTGAAGTGTAGTTGATTTACAATATTAAATGTTATTAATATTTCAGGTGTACAACAAAGTGATTCAGTTTTTTATATATATACATGTGTATTATATATAATATTTATATTACATAACTGAATCACTTTGAGATATATATATGGATATATATATACATATATACATTTCAGATTCTTTTCCATTATAGGCTATTATAAGCTATTGACTATGCTTCCCCAGTGCCATACAGTAGGATCTTGTTGGTTATCTCTTTTGTATATTTGTTGTTGCTGTTCAGCTGCTAAGTCGTGTCCTGCTCTGTGACCCCATGGACTGTAGCCTGCCAGGCTCCTCTGTCCATGGGATTTTCCAGGCAAGAATACTGGAGTGGGTTGCCCTTTCCTCCTCCAGAGGATCTTCCTGACCCAGATGTGGGATCGAACCCACATCTCCCACGTCTCCTGCATTGGCCAGCAGATTCTTTGCTGCTGAGGATATAGTAGTGTGTGTGTCTTGTGCCTTGGTTTTAATAGCCTCACTCATCTAAGCATCTCCAAAACCTGTGATTAGTTAGGGTCCTGGCCTGCTGCTGACTCCCCCCTCCACCGCTTCTGCCCACACACCCAAATTCACCAGGAATGTCTATGGCTCGGTAATGAGGTTAAGATTCCTCTCCATGGAATCCAGGAGAACATGAAAGACAGACTGTCTTGTGTTAACATCAAGTACGGCTTTCACCATCTTCTTTCTACTGTAAGCTCTCTGCCCACTTACTTTAGAAAAGAAGCAAACTTTCCCTGAGCTTCCCAGAGCATGCAGTCTTGTTACTGAATAATCTTTAAACAGTTTACTATGTAAGACACCCAGAGCAACACACACACACACACACACACACACACACACACACACACACACGCACGCAGTGTATGTTAAAACCACCAGTCTGGCATCCTTTCCTTGTGTTTAATCTATGGCTGCTTCCCATCTAGTTTTCACCTCATGAAACTCATGAGAAATCTGAAGTCATCACCTCAGCTTCAGTCTGCGTGTTCTGAGGAGTCCTGGAGGGCAGATGTGGTAGGAATTTGAAGGCTGTTTCTCCATATTTTTGGATCCTTTCAATATGCATCCTTTAGACACAGATGTCTAGAAGAGTCTTTTGGAATCTGTGGGAGAGGGCGAGGGTGGGATGATTTGGGAGAATGGCATTGAAACATGTAAATTATCACATGTGAAACGAATCTCCAGTCCAGGCTCTATGCATGACACAGGGTGCTTGGGGCTGGTGCACTGGGATGACCCAGAGGGATGGGATGGGGAGGGAGGTGGGAGGGGGGTTCAGGATGGGGAACACGTGTACACCCAGGGCTGATTCATGTCAATGTATGGCAAAATCAATACAATATTGTAAAGTAATTAGCCTCCAATTAAAATAAATTTATATTAAAAAATAAATAAAGTATCAGGTTAGAAAGTGCCTAAAAGTGGTAGTTTTGATGAGAAGGGAGAAGAACCCACAAATTCCTTTCTCATTCAGCTCGAGGATTTTCTAATCTCTTTCAATGTAAAACCTCTTGACTGGAATGAGGCTTCTAGTTTTACCTCTTATGAAGAGTGTTTCAGACCCCTTAGAAGACATACTAATAGTCGAGAATAAGAAGGAATTACCACAGAACAGGTGGAAAATGATCCAGGACTTGTATCAACAAAGTCGGACAACAATGATGAAATTCCATATTTTTTATCTAGAATCAGCCCTAGCATCCTGGGATGATTAAGGCTGTAACAGGGGATGATCCTGTTACAGCTGTGGTGCCGGTGGTCCAGACTGACCTGCAGGTGCTGGTCACCTGTCTTTGGAGAGCAAGCCCCCAGACCCAGGGAGCCTGGAGAGAGTGGGGTTTGTGTTGCGTCTCCAGACAGCTAGAGGAGAATTCGTGCCCTGGGGAGATGTTTCTGCCTTGCCTTTATTGATGACTTTCTCCTCTGAACTCTCATGTTTCTTGGTTTTCTAATTAATTTTTATTTGAGTATAATTGCTTTATAATGTTGTGTTCGTTTCAACTGTATAACAAAGTGAACCAGCTGTATATATACATATATCCCCCTTTTTGTCACCAGAGAGCACTGTGTAGAGCTCCCTATGCTGTACAGCAAGTTCTTATTAATTATCTGTTTAACACATAGTCATGTGTATATGTCAACCCCAGTCTCCCAGTCCATCCCAGCCCACCCCCTTTCCCCCGTGGCGTCTGTATGTTTGGTCTCTACGTCTGTGACTCTGTGCTTTAACCTTGATGCACAGTTCATATGATTCATGCAGTGTGCTGATATGCCATCAGCTTTCTCTCTGCATTTCGAGGACAGAGAGTATGTTTTTAGAGCCATGCTGACTTGCAGCAGTCATTGTGCATGATGGCTGCTCCCGACACTGCAAGGTCCACAGGAAAACAAGGGGCAGGGTGTTAGAGTCAGGGAAGCCTTCCCCCGAGGTCTGCACCAGGAGTCCCTGGCTGAGCACAGTCCAGAACTGGCAGGATGACAAGGCTGAGGGAATCCAGAGACGAGAGAGCCCCTGACGTGCCTCACCAAGCCCACTCTGATCTGGTCTCCAAACTACACGAATTAATCAATGTTCTTCTCAGGTAAACCAGTTAGCCTTTTTCCTTGCAAGAAAGCATATTAATTGATATATCTATATCTCTGAAATGTTTAAAATGATGTTAAATTGATGTAAATGAAATCTCGCTTCTCTTTGAAGAAATATTATATACTCCATATTACATTTCTTTTTAACATTTATTATTAGTCTGTGCCGGGTCTTAGTGTGGCATGTGGGATCTAGTTCCTCTAGCAGGGATCGAACCTGGGCCTCCTGCATTAGGAGCATGGAGTCTTAGCCACTGGACCACCAGGGAAGTCCCAGTTCATAATACAATTCTGATAAAGAACCCAGTATCCAACTTTTTATAGAAATTATTTTTTAAAAATGCCATGTTGAGTCAAACATATATGATGTATTTCTAGAAAGTTGTTTTTACAGAGTATGTAACTGATAATTAGGACAGAATAGAGCCAGTCTCTTCAAATTCAAATTCTTGTGACTATGTATCACATGTAGTTCTTGTCTTCCACTTTCATAATTCCTCCGCTGTGTTCAGTGCAGGAAGTAAGCACTCTTGCAGGTCTCAGAACCGACTGGGGTTTTTAGGGGACATTTCACAAGACTCTTTGAGGAGACTTTTAAGGATATTTGGGCCCACATGATAAATTAAGACATCATGCAAACCTACTTTTTAAAAATAGTTTTATGTATTTTTGGCTGCACTGGGTCTTTGTCGCTGTACACGGGCTTTGCTCTGGTTGCAGAGAGCCAGGCCTACTCTAGCTGTAGTATGTGGGCTTCTCACCGCGATGGGTTTTCTTGTTGAGGGCTGCAGGCTCAGTAGCTGAGGCACACAGGCTTAGTTGCTCCCTGCACGTGGAATCTTTCTGGATCAGGGATCAAACCCATGTCTCTGCATTGGCAAGCAGATTCTTTACCACTGAACCACCAGGGAAGCCCCAAACGCACTTTTTTAATGGAGGTATTTCTAAGCCAATTATTTTTTCACTGTATTAACTGTAAAAGTCATACAGGATTATTTCTTAAAACTCAGACAATACAGAATAAAGATGCTCCCCCTTCATGCTGCTGAGGATTATACTAGTATTTATCTTCTTTGTGATTAGGCTGAGGCCATGTAACTGTCATATTTCAGAGGATCTGTGAGGTCATAATAATGCTAACGCATTGTTTGCTTTTTCACTGCATTGATGTTTGCACCGATGGCACAAAGGCAACAGTGGGTAAAACTGCTGGTCCCTTAGTGTGAAACTGCACTGCGTATCCAGCTGTGTTGGTCAGCGTTGCATTATCCATCGCCGTGCATTCACAGGAACCCAAAAAAGCCCACTTTAATTAAGCATGTTCTTGAAGATTTAGTAAAAATTGTGACTTTTACTCAATCTCAACTCTGAGCATGCATAATATTCTGTGACACATGAACCACTTCTGCATGTGACGTCCTACAAGGATAAACATTTGTGTCATTATCTACATTCCAAGATAAATGAACCTCTTTTTTCATTAAGCAGTTTTTACTTGAAAGACAGACTACAGTTATTCAGATTGAGTTTTGGCATATCTTTTCTTTCAAATGAACCCAGTGAGCCAGTGACTTCAAGGAATGTTGCCAGTGACAGTGTGCTTTCAAGAGAAAATTTGAATTTTGAAAAATGTGTCTGCTACTGTGAGAGCTTGATAGCGTCTCAATACTGGAGGCATTTCTGATGAGTCAGTGGTGTTACTAATTACTGTGTTTTTTGTGTTTTTTTTTGGATATTGCACTGTGAAACATGTCAGCTTTTGGAAGGAATGCAAAGTCCACTGAAGGGTTTTAGAATCACATTATGTAAACTTGAAGCAAACACCACTTGCCCAGTTGTGGTTCAGAGTCAGAGAAGAAGAGCTACAACGATCTGAGATGGCTGTTAAAACACTTCTCCCTTTGCCAATGATGTATCTGATAGAGGATGGATTTTCTTCATATATTTCCCCCAAACAACATATCATAGTAGACTGATCACCCAAGAAGATAGTAGAACCAGCTGCCTCCCATGAAGTCAGACACTAAGGAAACTTGCAGAGGCATTTTATTTTTCTTTGGCTGTGCTGGGTCTTTGTTACTGCACAGGCTTCCTCGAGTTGCAGCCAGGGGCTGCTCTCTGTTGCAGCGTGCAGGCTTCTCATCGTGATGGCTTCCCTTGTTGCAGAGCACAGGCTCTAGGGTGCGGGGCTTTGGTAGTTGCAGCTCATGAGCTTCGTTGCCCCACAGCATGTGGAATCTTCCTGGAGCAGGGATCAAATCCGTGTTCCCTGCATGGGCACGGGGATTCCTAACCATCAGGGAACTCCTATAGTAAATACATATCTTAAATTTCACCCTTTTATTTTCTAATATGATTCATGTCAATAAATACAACTAACAAAACTTCTTCAGGGTACTCAGTATTTTTAAAGAGTGTAAAGGGGTCCAGAAACACAAACTTGAAAATGTGCTTCAGGAAACATGAAAATACTGGAAACACAATGTCAGGGGTACAAAGCAGAATGCTGAAATGGAGGTACAGTGACTCCAGCGATGTGAAAATATATGTGCACAGAAAAGGAATAGGATGAAACCATAAAATAATAATAATTAGGTGATTTAAGTTTTATGTTCATAAAATTTCCAACTTTTCTACAATAAAATGTTTTGCTCCTATAATCGGGAAGGATAGAATTTTGGTTCCAACCACAGAGCATATATTTATCTGCTTCTAATAGTGGTAGCCACCAAAAGAGCATCATGTTTTCATTTTATAGTTGTGTAGAAGGATTTAATGTGCCCGACTCTAAGACAGGGAGATTTTTAAATCAAGAAACTTTCCCAAATCAAATAAAAGCATTTCTTTCTGGTAGTTCCCTGAGGAGGTAATAAACTTATCCAAATGACATTTTGGGGGCTCCTATTGAAGAATTGGACTTCATTTGTGGCTCAGACAGTAAAGAATCTGCCTACAATGCAGGAGACCTGAGTTCAATCCCTGGGTTAGGAAGATCCCCTGGAGAAGGAGATGATAACCCACTCCAGTGTTCTTGCCTGGAGAACCCCATGGACAGAGGAGCCTGGTGGGCTACAGTCCATAGGGTGGCAAAGAGTCGGATACAACTGAGGGACTAAACAATAACAACAAATTGAAGAACTGTCTATGAAGAGTCAGCCACAGAAGAAATGGATCTCCTCTCTATAGAGACACAGCATTCTCTCTCCTCCCTCCTCTAACAGCTTCAGCTAACAGTTTATATGCTTGTTGACACTGACCTTGAAAGCTGTTGTGAAAGACGGTAAGGCCACCTACAGGGGAGGAGCCCAGAAGAGCCCCCAGTCTCCTTATAAAAGCAAGTCTCTTTGGAGCTAGCCTAAGTTACTTGGCTGTACTCTGCAAAGGAGAATTAAAAGAAAGCAAGGGGAACTTCCCTGGTGCTGCAGGGCTAAGACGCCGTGCTCCCAATGCAGGTGGCCTGGGTTTGATCCCTAGTCAGGGAACTAGATCCCACATGCTGCTGCTAAGACCTGGCACAACCAAATAAATAAATACAAATATTTTTTTTTAATAAAATGAGGACTTAATTACACTTTCCTTTTTATCCCTACTCAGTACAGAGTGCCATACTGAGCACAAAGCAAAGGCTCAATTAACTTATGTTAGTGGCAGCCTCTATGCCATCCTAGGGTCATTCAGGCTGTGGACTGGATTGTCTGTGTTGACATGGCTCAGCTAAAGAGAAGCTGAGAGTTATCAGGTTGTTTAGACTCAAAGATGATTCCGCTTTCCCCAGTAACCTAAAACTCAGTCTCCTACTGGGGTGACCACTTCAGCATTCTTAATAATGCAACTTCACTCCGTCTTAGTCTGACCTGACTTCTCCAGCTAAGCTTATTCACCCAAGGCCAACCAAAGCTGGAGAGAGGCATCTGCTGGCCTGGCCATCTGACCTCTGCCATGTATCACTGTGCTGCAGATGAACAAGTCAGAACAAAGGGACAGACTGCGCAGAGACAGGGCCCGGAACGTATAATTTTCACGGAAAGTTTGGCCTCTGGCTTACCCGTTAACTCCTTTTGAAGAACAGCTGCCTCTCAGGTTGAATCATCTCTCTTTTGCCTGCAACATACAGAAAGATAAACCAACCTGCCCGATGCGACTCTCTTCAGAACGAGGTTTTCTGCCAAGATTCAGGTGCTGGAAAACTCATGTCCCTTGAAAAGAAGCCCCAGCAAAATGAAGACTTATTAGTATTTATTTTTGCATTTGGAGAGGGAGGGCGATGTCATTCCATGTTTTAGACACATCTTAATTTGCAGATTTTTCTTCTAAGACTCTTCTAATTGGATGAAAGTGCGCCGGGGCTGATTTATGGATCTCCGGAGGTGCCAGGCATCACTTCACATCTGCACAGCTGCTCTGCAGCAGTTTAACTTGGCGGAGGGTGTAAGCCTTGGAATTGTGTCATCTATTTGTACATGCTTACAACAGACTCCTTGTGCAGGTTCTTCAAGACTCTTTGCGGGCATGGTCGAGCCTGGGTGTTGAAGGAGTCTCACGGAGTGATTTATCCTATTGGGAGGCTTTCAGAGTTTCCATAATGAAGGATGAGATAGTGTTCTGTGCCATGGATTCAGTTCCCCAGGGAATTAGAGATGGGCTGAGGTGGAGAGGCTGCCAGAATGCAAGGCTTCAATCCCACAGTGGTCATCCAGCCAATGCTGGAAGTGCCACTGTGCACAACAGGCTCACTTTCACTCTGAGGTGTCACAGGGAAGCAGCCAAAAGCAGGAGCATGGGGGTGGGGGTGTGTGATGTCATGTGAGTCACCGCAGGTATAAATAACTTGAGAAGCTCTACTGACAATAGAGGATCTGGCCTCCACAGTAGCTAACAAGGCTATCTTCAAGCTCAAAGGCCTGAGTTCTGGCCCTGATGTCCTTTGTAGTCAAGGATGATACTGTGTGTTCCTCCCTGTAGCCAAGTGTGGCTGAAAATACCCAGGTGACAGACGATAAGGGCTTTTTGTGGGGCGGGGTGTGGGATGGGGCATGGAAAGCTTGTGTGGGGTCTCTGTGGGGGGCCTCCCAGCAGTCAGCTCAGCTTGTCACAGAGCATCAGGACTCCATCTGCAGCGACCCAGCAACCCTGGCATCATCCCCTTGGCTCCAATGGCCCACAAATGTCTCCACTCTTGAGCATCTTTCCCTGGGTCCTGTGACCAGGGATTTCCCCTCCTACCTGGCTGCTTGCTGTCCCGTGTGCCCATGCTGGGCAGGCAGGCGGGGGCCAGCTTTCTTGCTACACTGTTTTCAGGGGGTGGGGGGAGAGGCCTTTGAGGTGGGCTGGGTCCTTTGGCAGCTTTCTTGATGGGTGGTTTTATTTTGCCACTTCAGCACTGATTTGTTCCCAACCTTTAGGGCTGAAAGGACTTCCCCTGCTTTTTCAACATCTCCTGTCTTAGACCAGGGAATGCAGAGGCAGTGCTTTGGGCTAAGATCTGCCTCTCCTGTTGGTAGGCTAAGTGGACCCTTACATAGTTTATAGCCTTAAAAAAACGGTACCATACCAGCCTATTTTCAAAATCCTTTTTTTTTTTAAGTTAGAAATTCCTGAAGGCTAATCTCAGAAACCTAGTAACAGGTTCACAAGCCACCGACAGAGCTCAAGTGAGGCTCAGGCAGTGCTGGTGGCTTCAGCCAATGGCAAGCACTGAGTGGCTGCTTTTTACTTCGCCTCTTTGGCAAATCAAAATCTTCTCACATGTGGGTTCAAGATGGGATTAGGAAAGATAGGAAAAGGGCTTCTTGGTGGTGCCTTAGCCTTAAAATCTCCTACAGGAGGAACTGCAAACTATCTTGAACAGGGGAAGTCCAAGAAGCTTACTAGCTCCTTAACTTCCTCGAGAAGCATCTGAACTGAGGGTAGCTTTGGGCATAAGGAAGTTGTGATGAGGATGGGTGAGATGAGACGGTTGGGGCTGAGACCTACCCTGCCCACTGGGCTTCTGCAGGAGGGGAAGACAATCCAGTGCCTCCACGAGCAGCCAAGGGACACCAAGTCCCTTGGTGTCCAAGAAGGGACACCTTCTCAGGAGGGAGAAGGGCCCTGGAATTAGGAGACAAAGGAACTAAAAACAGACTTTGTCTACCTCACAATCCTGTCTCTTTGGTTTGAGGTCATCCAAGAGTCCCATCCTACACAATGTTTGAAGCTGTTTCTCCAGGGCACATCTCTAAATCAGCTTTCATCTCTTCCTGGCCCTGCGAGGATGCTGGAAGTGAGGCCCAGTCCCCAAGTCTCCAGCACATGAACCAGTGGTCTCTGATCTTGTAGATATTCTTTTTTTTGACAAACTAGGAGGAATGGGATTGAGGGTAACAAGCATCTAGTATGTTTTGGTATTCCCATTTTGTAGATGAGGAAACTGAAGTTTGGTTATGGAAGCAGGCTCACGTGAGAGTGAACAGCAAAGATGGGATGTAAACTGAAGCCACCTACCAGGGGTGAGCGGGTTGGCGAGTCAGCCCGAATCAGGGAGCCCCTGCGTGTGACGTTGGCAGCCCTGTGTCAGAACCCTGGTCTTCTCTCTAAAGTCCTGACCAGGAACTCCGGGAAAACATTTAAGTTCTCCTCATGGTGTTTGAGAAGGAAATAGTTCCTCTGAGATTCTCCTTCTCCAAGGAAGATCCTAGTAGGTTTGGGTTGATAGACCCCCAGGAAGTCACTGGTAATAGAGGCTGACACCCCTATAAAATCAATCTATGCCCAGTAGGCTGAGCCCTTGGTTGCCTTTTTCCCATTGGATTTCTGTCAGGAATCCCAACTTCACAGCTTGTGACACGATCCGGCCCTTCTAGTTACAGAGCTCTTCCTCATGAATTACTCAGTCAAACCTCAAAGCCCGTGTATCATTCCTTCTCTGTCAGGTGAGGGCATGGAGACAGAATGCCCATGCATTCCTGACAGCAGCGTGGCTAGGACCCCAGGGACCGGGGTAGACTCTAGAACACGCGTGCTCTTAGCGCTGCCCCGCCCTGCTCCTTCTCCACATCCTACGCAAGGGTTTATTGAGGACCACACTTCTGCACAAGGCAGCCGACGGCAGCAGTGGTCACCTGGAGGCAAGGCCCTAGGGTGTGGTGCTGGTGGGGTTGGCCCAAGAAATTAAAATCAGGGCTGACTGGGGTACAACAGGACGGATGCCAAGCTTGGCTGACAGGCCCAGCCTGAATTGGGCAGTGCTGGCAGCATGCAGTGTTATGAAACATTTTCAAAGTACCTAAGAAATCTTTTTTAAGGTGATAAAATGTCTATGTTCAAAGTGTTAGAAAATATTTGAAACAAGCCACTCCTAAGTAGGTTGAGGTAAGTATTGCTAAGACATGCTATTCACATGTGTAAGAGTAAGTTCTTCATAAAATAGAACTGAATTCAATTGTTTAAAATGGGTTTGCTCTTGGGTTGCATGGAGACATGCATGTGATTTAATTGTTGCCCTCACTTTTCAACGTTTTAACTGTCAAACAGACATAGGATGGCACCTTTCCTAGGAAATGTGATTTATAATATACTCTACTCTTACTGAAAATTGTTTGTGTATTAGTTAGGATTAGATTGCTAGAAGATCCAGAACAGCACTGGTTTAAAGAAAATAGTTTATTTTTCTCTCATGAAAAGAGGTCAGGATGGTCATGGATGGTTTGGTGGCTTCCTGGTGTCAAGGGCTTCTGCTCCTCCTATCTTGTTACTCACTATGCATGAATTCTATTTTCAAATTCACCTCATGGCCCAGTATGGCTGCTGGAGTGCCAACAATTATATCTGCAGTCCAGGGAGCAAAAAGAAAAAGGGAGCAAGAATGAAGGAACACTCTCTTCCACTTCCACTTATGTCTCCTCAGCTAGAACTCCGTGATTTGCCAGGTCTGGCTACAAAACAGACAGAAATGTATGATTTTAGCTAGCCATAATGTTCTCAGCTAAAACGATAGGATTATTTTTACAAAGAAAAAAAGTGAGAACAAATATTTAATGGCAATTAGGAGTCTATATACCACAGCTGGATTCTGGAACCCATTCCCTTCACCTTGTTCCCTAGGCTCCCACACTTGCTCCTTGCCCACGTGCATTTAGATTTCCAGCATTAAGGTCCTGTTGAGAACTGTGGAATGTCTGAGATTCCCCCTACTTGTGAGTGAGGAGCCAGCATGCCAGTGTTCTCAGTGCTGGCAGGAGACACAGGGCCCTGGGTCAGAGATAAAGGCTTAGTCATAGCAACCGTCTGAGTGCCAGTCTTTCCTTGAGGCAGCTCCCAGCCTCAGTCCCCATAGGGTGACAGCTGCACAGCAGCAGCTGACATTACAGGAAAGGCACTGTGAGCTCAAGGAAGGCAAGGGTTGTCTGGTGGGAAGGGAGACTGCTGGCCTTCTGCAGAGGGAAACTCCATCTCTGTACTTCCAGGCCGTCCACTGTGAGGAACCCTTGTGAAGACAGTCCATCCAGAACACCGGTGTCAGCGTCTCTGCCTGCAAGATGACAGACAGAGGAGAGGCCGTGGGGAACAAAGACCAATGTGACACAGTACACATGGAGCGGGTCACCAGGAAAGAAGCACCAGACACTCTCCGGCCTCTTGTGAGTGGGCAGAGCTCTGGGGGCTTGGGGGAGGGAGAGGCGAGGCTGGACCTCGAGCCAGGAGAGGCTCCGCCCCACGTGCCGGTGTGCAGATGGGGCCGATGCTTCACAAACCTGCCCGTGTCCTGAGGAGTATGTGGAAGTTACACCTACTCTCCGTGGACAGATGGAGTCAGGTTCTGCTCATCCCGTGTGTCCTGTCGGCCCTCTGTCCCGCCCCTCAGCATCCTCTCGTCTCCCTGAAGGAATTCTTGTGCCCTGAGTGAAAGCGTATCTCCTGTATAAGGTCTGTGTTTCTCAGTTCGGGGGCCATGGGTTGCCCTGGATGCGAGGGTTCCCTGGCAGGGCATGAGGGCGCACCAGGGACAGACCACTGCTGGTCTGGGACTGGGTGCCCCTGGATTCCCTCAGGGGAACGAGAATTTCAGGAACCCTCACAGCCCTCGGGATGGCAGGACTCACTGAGGTGACCTGAGCTCAGAGCTGAAAGTGCTCCAAATAGGTTGTTAGGGGCTGGGGTGTAGCAGGGGAGTACAGCCGAGCTGACCCTGTTTTGGGGAAGTTTAAAAGCGTACAAGTGAGTCCAGTCAGGGAAACAAAAGCAGGTAAGCAACTGTTTAGTGCTCCACTTGTCCTATGGAAGTAAAATGCAAGTCATGTATGGAGTTTTAAATGTTTTAGTATGTAGTTGCTCAGTCGTGACTGACTCTTTTGTGACCGCATGGACTGTAGCCCACCAAGTTCCTCTGTCCGCAGGATTTCCCAGGCAAGAATACTGGAGTGGGTTGCCATTTCCTCCTCCAGGGGATGCTCCTGGGATCAAACCCGTGTCTCCTGCATTGGCAGGCAGATTCTTTACCTGCTGAGCCATTGGGGAAGCCCATAAATGTTTTTTTAGTAGCAATATGAAAAATAGGTTAAATTAATTTTAACATTATATTTTATTTAACCCAATATACTGAAAATGTGATCAGTTTAGTATGCAGTCAATATAAAATTATTTGGGAAAAAGTTCACATTTTATGCTAGTCTTCCTAGTGTGCATGCATTTTATACCTACGGTGAGTCTCAATTCAGACAAGTCACATTCAGGGGTTCAATAACTATATGAAGGTTGCGGCTTCCATACCAGACAGCAAAGGCTTAGTCCAAGATTGTGGGGGGTGTATGTGTGTGTGTGTGGTGTCAGTGGTGCTTGACACAGACAATACATGTACTGTCCTGACCTTGTCTTCTGTGTGTGGGGCAAGTGTTCTGTCTTCCCAGGTGTGTAGGGTGTCCTTTTCTTTTCCTCACATCTTCCTTTGCGCACCGGAAAATCAGCTATAGGGGAGACTTGGTGCTTGCTACCTTAGCCAGGCCCATATCCGGCTGGCATAAAGAACATTTATGGAGGAAATGGCCAATCTGAAGTTTAAAAAAAAAAAAAAAAAAGAGGTTGTGGGGAGACAGGTTAAAAAGAGAAGAGGAAGCAGGAGGAGGAGAAAACCTTGTACACTGCAGAATACATTACTGCTGCTACTGCTAAGTCACTTCAGTCGTGTCCGACTCTGTGCGACCCCAGAGACGGCAGCCCACCAGGCTCCCCCGTCCCTGGGATTCTCCAGGCAAGAACACTGGAGTGGGTTGCCATTTCCTTCTCCAATGCATGAAAGGGAAAAGTGAAAGTGAAGTTGCTCAGTTGTGTCCGACTCTTCGAGACCCCATGGACTGCAGCCTACCAGGCTCCTCCATCCATGGGATTTTCCAGGCAAGAGTACTGGAGTGGGGTGCCATTTCCTTCTCCAATGCATGAAACGGAAAAGTGAAAGTGAAGTCGCTCAGTCGTGTCCGACTGTTCGAGACCCCATGGACTGCAGCCTACCAGGCTCCTCCATCCATGGGATTTTCCAGGCAAGAGTACTGGAGTGGGGTGCCATCGCCTTCCCTGAGAACACACTACACTTGTGGTCAAATGGAACAAATTCTTTACTTGGTACATAGACTTGTCCTAGGCAGTGTGCTCAAAGGGAGAATTCCCAAGAAGCAGTGAGAGGTTCGGAGTCATTCATCGACTTAATCATGATCTATTTTCTTGCCTTGAACAGTGCCAGCTGGAATATGTTACATTCTATCCCAGGAAAGGAATCCAAGGAACAATTCCCAGCAAGCAGTTGTTCAGTGTGCAGAGAGTAAAAACCTCCAAGGCTTTTCATTAGGAGTTTCACAAGATTTTTCCATCATCTTCCACCTAGAGCAGTGCAGTGTAGCAGTGTTAGCTGCTCAGTTGTGTCCGACTCTTTGGGACCCCACGAACTATAGCCTGCCAGGCTCCTCTGTCCATGGGATTCTGCAGGCAAGAATACTGGAGTGGATTGCCATTCCCTTCTCCAGAGCATCTTCCTGACCCAGGGATCGAACCCAGGTCTCCTGCATTGCAGGCAGATTCTTTACCATCTGAGTTACAGGGAAGATCCACCTAGACAGATGTAGTCAAATGGAAAAATTAGGACTGTAACGGTATACAATTTGGGACCCAACACTGTGTTGGTGTGAGGAGAGACTCAGATTCCAATCAGAAGGCAATTTGAGTTTTGGTACAAGACATTCACTTAGGGCAGGCTTCCCTGGTGGCTCAGAAGGTAAAGAAGACGGAAAAAACAACAAGGCAGGCCTGGTAAATGCCTGACACAGACATGGAACAGTGCAAAGGCTTAACTCAGCCCTGTCCCAGGCACCTGAGATAAGTGCTTGGTCTAATGATGCTTTAGCATTCAACTCTGTAATATGTGACAAAATAATGGGATTAACATGCAAAACTATAAAAACGCAGTGAACTCTATATTGTGAATGGAACTGTACACTGTGAACTGGGAAAAATGAACATCAATTTGAGGGCTATGACAGACTTAAGATGTATAATTCTGAAATATGATGTTCTTTTACTTTATCTAAGATTTTAAGGAAATGCCAATATTCTATTTGACTCACAGACCTGATGTAGCCCCCTTAACCATGAATGTCCACAGTAGGAAAAATGAACTGAGCCTATAAACTAGTTTCTCTACTTTCTGAACTATTATCAGCTATGAGTTGTCCCCCTCTTCCAAATGTGGGCCTGATATTAATACTACAGAAGGGTAGTATCTATACACATATGTATCTACAATTCCAGGAAGCTGGGAATTTTCTGGATCATGTGGACTAACAAAAAATTTCTCATGGAATATGCAATGAATTGAAACAATGCTTTAAGATTTTTTTCTTAATTATAATTTATCAAGTTAATGTAGTCTGTTCTTTATTTGGATGTGAGTAAACAGGCTACTAACAAAAGGTATTTTCCTGTTGTACTAAAGAATCACATGACCCAGTTTTTGGCATTGGTCTAGAATCTAGGCATTATTGTATTATGCAAAAGAATCACTAGAATTTAACCTAATTGACTACTCAAGTCTCTACAGATTAAAAGTCAGTGAATCCACCCAGGAGACAAGCCAGCACAGGTGCACAGCAGTTGACCCATGACCTACCAGCTGTTGCCTTTTGGGTTCACGTGACTGAGAGGAAGCTGGAAAAACTCGAATTTGTTGACAAAAACTGTTAGTCACCAAAGGCCAGAATTTTTTTGCCTTGGATTATTTTGGGAGAACCCTGCCAACAATTTCATAACGATAACTTGGACATTTGCCTATAATTCTTGTAACCCCTCCCAGCTGGAGCTAAGTATTAGCATTAAAACACTCCTGTTAAAATGGTCCTCCAAGGTTCAGTGTCTCTATGCTGCCTTAATCTGCTCCAGTTCCACTTCACCTGAATTCCCAAAGCCACACATGTTCTTCTATTCCAGTGATGCCGAGTCACATCAAGTCAGCCAAGCCAGCAAGCTTGGGAGTTGGAGAAGAACATTTTGAAATCATCTAAAAAGAACATGTTTTTTAATTACAAGAAGGTGGGAGATGAGATTTCTCCCCAAATAATTGAACCCAAATGGAACTAAGGCTTTGTAAAAATGGAATTATTTAAAAAATCAATAGTGATCAATGATTATTTCAATGATGTAAGTCAGTGCTCCCTACATATTTTAGGCCAATAGGCCCACAAACTCCTCCCCCTTATCCATCACTGATGAAAACCTTTCCATAGTGTGTGCTATGTGCCAAGCACGTGGGTGGGTATCCAGACAATGCTCTGTGTGAGCAGGGCGATAGCCCTGCTCCCAGAGCCATTCTCTGAGCTCCAGCCAGACATGGACAGCCACCTGGTGCCCTCGCATCTCTCCCACTGACACTCTTACATAATCCGGAAGAAGGAGACTGAAACTTAAAAGGCCCTTAGAGTATTCCATGGCTCTCCCCTTTCCAACTGACAGACATCAGAGAACGACCCTGACTGTGGAGAGCCCAGCACACTAACGACACAAAGCATGACTTCAAAGTGGATGCTTCCCTTCTGAAACCCACTGATAAACACAAACTTTGCAGATAAAACAACAGTAACGGAGAACAGGAGGCAGTTGCTAGGGGTCGGTGGGAAGGAGGGAGCTGACGACAAAGGGCAGAGAAAGCGGGAGCTTTCTCTGGGATGGAGTGGTTGCTTCTGGGTCCTCATGGTGGTGCATCTATGACTCTGTGCATCTCTCAAAGTGTACAGAAATGTACACACACAAAATGAATTGTACTATATGCACATTAACAGTAAATTCAAAGAAAAGGGACCGACGCCTCTACACTGTTGGTAGAAATGTCAATTGGTACAGCCACTATGGAGAACAGTATGGTGCTGCTGCTGCTGCTAAGTCGCTTCAGTTGTGTCGGACTCTGTGCAACCCCATAGATGGCAGCCCACCAGGCTCCCCCATCCCTGGGATTCTCCAGGCAAGAACACTGGAGTGGGTTGCCATTTCCTTCTCCAATGCATGAGACTGAAAAGTGAAAGTGAAGTCGCTCAGTCGTGTCCGACTCTAGTGACCCCATGGACTGCAGCCCACCAGGCTCCTCTGTCCATGGGATTTTCCAGGCAAGAGTACTGGAGTGGGGTGCCATTGCCTTCTCTGGGAGAACAGTGTGGAGGTCCTTAAAACTCTGTATGATCCAGCAATCCCACTCCTGGGCATATATCTAAACAAAACTCTTAATTCGAAAGGGCAGCACTATTCACAATAGCCAAGATATGGAAGCAACCTAAATGTCCATCAACAAATGAATGGGTAAAGAAGATGTGGTACATATATACATACAATAGAAAATAACTCAGACATCAAAAAGAATGAAATTTTGCCATCTGCAGCAACACAGACAGACCTACGAAGATAAACATTTAATAGATGTACTGGACAAGAATAGGAGTCTGTCTCCTGAAAAACAGCAAGAGCGAGAACTCTTTGCCCCCAGAGACAGAGTAAGCAGGGACAGCACAGGTCAAGACCCTATTCCAACCAGGCCCGTCAAATCAGGCACTGAGCCTGACCCACCTGTGTATTGCCAGCACCATGTTTTGCTCAGAGCAGGTGCTCACAATGTCTTGTTTTACCTGAAGTGTTGGGAGTAGAAGGCTTCTGGCAGGCACATACAGAGCAGCGACTCGGAGTATCCCCAGTGCAGTGATCCGTGTAACTTAGAGTTAATTCTGCCACCGTATGTAAACAAAGACTGCCCAAGATATTTTCATTTCGTTTAGTTTGGCTGTCACTCAAGGCAGAGTTCAGAATTAAGGAATTGGATACTATCTTGGATATTAGTGATGGGCCATAAAAAGTAAATTAGGTCCTTTAAATAGTAAGTACTGAATAAAACCACCCAGGGATTAGCCAGAGAAAAAAATGGCAAAGCAAATCTTTAAGAAAATTTTTCTGTGATCAATTGAATCTTTTTAGAATTCAGACAACATAAGACAACTCAGAATTTGGTCATAAAAAGAAAGCTGCCAAAATAATAACACAAAATAAATGTTGAACCCTTTATTTTTATGAATTTGTTTTCTCAAAAGAAAACAGAGGTGCTGCCAATTTATCCCTCAGTAACTTTCCAACTGGGTAAAGCATTAAAATAATATATGCTATTTAAAAATTATAAGGAATTCATTAAATGGGCGAGATCTCAGATTTCATGTATTGAGGATTTTGCTTTGATAGGACACAAACTCCCTATTGGGATTAGATATTTTTGGATATGAGCAGTTCTCTTCTCACTGGAGGGAAAATGCTGAATAAATGAGTGAATAATAAATTCTTACCTGCGAATTTCTCTGTCAGCATCAGACACCAACAAAGCAGCCTGCAGGAAGGAGAGGCGGGGAAAGGTGGGGTGGGGCTCGTGGAGTCTGGCCTTCTGGGTGTAGGTAGGGAAGAGCTGCCCTCCAACCCAGGGGGAGGCTCGCTCCTGCAGCCTGACTGTCTACACATGGCAACGGACTCTGTAAGAGGCATATGTTGTTGCTTATGCTGCCTTGTAGCTGCCAAGGCTCTGTGCCTGCACACATGTCTCTCTAGCACATGAGAGACAGCATTTCCAGAGGTCTTACCTTCGTCGGGAGGGTGAGCATCTGGCCCAGCCCACATGGAGAAGCAAGGAAGAGTTAGGAACAGGGTTACAGTTCATATTAGTGATCTGTCCATTTCCTTTCTTTTTCCCCTTTCTGTCTCTCTCTCTAATCTGTTTATCATTGGTAAGCACCATAATATATATTTACCGGAGTGAAAAAGTTGGCTTAAAGCTCAACATTCAGAAAATGAAGATCATGGCATCCGGTCCCACCACTTCAT
>NW_011494715.1:1902148-1903873 GCF_000754665.1 Bison bison bison
CTGATCTTAGTTTTCTGAATGTTGAGCTTTAAGCCAACTTTTTCACTCTCCTCTTTCACTTTCATCAAGAGGCTCTTTAGTTCTTCTTCACTATCTGTCATAAGGGTGGTATCATGTGCATATCTTATTGATATTTCTCCTGGCAATCTTGATTCCAGTTTGTGCTTCATCCAGCCCAGCATTTCTCATGATGTACTCTGCATTTAAGTTAAATAAGCAGGGTGACAATATACAGCCTTGACGTATTCCTTTCCCTATTTGGAATCAGTCTGTTGTTCCATGTCCAGTTCTAAGTGTTGCTTCCTGACCTGCATACAGATTTCTCAAAGGCAGGTCAGGTGGTCTGGAATTCCCATCTCTTTCAGAATTTTCCACAATTTATTGTGATTCACATAGTCTAAGGCTTTGGCATAGTCAATAAAGCAGAAATAGATGTTTTTCTGGAACTATCTTGCTTTTTCAATGATCCAGCAGATGTTGGCAATTTGATCTCTGGTTCCTCTGCCTTTTCTAAATCCAGCTTGAAATTCACAGTTCACATATTGCTGAAGCCTGGCTTGGAGAATTTTGAGCATTACTACACTAGCATGTGATAACTGCAATTGTGCAGTAGTTTGAGCATTCTTTGGCATTGCCTTTGGGATTGGAATGAAAACTGACCTTTTCCAGCCCTCTGGCCACTGCTGAGTATTCCAAATTTGCTGGCATATTGAGTGCAGCACTTTCACAGCATCATCTTTGAGGTTTTGAAATAGCTCAACTGGAATTCCATCACCTCCACTAGCTTTGTTCCTAGTCATGCTTCCTAAGGCCCACTTGACTTCACATTCCAGTATGTCTGGCTCTAGGTGAGTGATCACACCATCGTGATTATCTGGGTTGTGAAGATCTTTTTTGTATAGTTCTTCTGTGTATTCTTGCCACCTCTTCTTAACATCTTCTGCTTCTGTTAGGTCCATACCATTTCTGTCCTTTATTGAACCCATCTTTGCATGAAATGTTCCCTTGGTATCTCTGATTTTCTTGAAGAGATCTCTAGTCTTTCCCATTCTATTGTTTTCCTCTATTTCTTTGCATTGATTGCTGAAGAAGGCTTTCCTATCTCTCCTTGCTATTCTTTGGAACTCTGCATTCAAATGGGTATATCTTTCCTTTTCTCCTTTGCTTTTCACTTCTCTTCTTTTCACAGCTATTTGTAAGGCCTCCTCAGACAGCCATTTTGCCTTTTTGCATTGCTTTTCCCTGGGGATGGTCTTGATCCCTGTCTCCTATACAGTGTCATGAACTTCCGTCCATAGTTCATCAGGCACTCTGTCTATAGTAGAAGTTAAAAGGCTTTTAACTGAATGTCTCCAGTGTATAAGCATTCCACCATGCTGGTCATAGGGACGTGAGGTGCAAGATGAATGGGTCTGATCCATCTTTCCCACTTGGCATTCACAGTCTAAATGACTGACATCAACTCACAGGCGATTTGGTGTTTAAATCATGTTAATGTGTCAGGTAGACTGGTTGCTAAGCAAGTGATGGTAAAGACTGTAGAAAAAAGAAGCAAGCGAAGACAACAACAACAAAAAAATACAAATTACCTTTCAACCAAAGCTAACTGTTAAATAACAAAGATCCAAACTGGATCACTTACCTTTTTTTTTTTTTTGAGAAGTTCCTGACATTTATTTTATCCTTGTCATCATCCTGACATCTCACAGTTCATAGAGCCATTCC
>NW_011494715.1:1903973-1927651 GCF_000754665.1 Bison bison bison
TCTCCCTCCCCACCCACCCTTCAGCCTGTCACAGAGCCCTGTTTGAGTTCCCTGAGTCATACAGCAAATTCCCACAGGCTGTTTTACATATGGTGCGGTTAATTTCTATGTTACTCTCTCCATACTTCTCCCCTTCCCCCTCCTCTCCTCCCCCCATGTCCATTGGTCTGTTCTCGAGGTCTGTTTCTCCTTTGCTGCCCTGAAAATAAATTCATCAGTGCCATCTTTTTAGATTCCATATATATGTCAGTATATGATATTTATATTTCTCTGACTTAACTTCACTCTGTATAATAGGCTCTAGGTTCATCCACCTAATTAGAATGGATTCAAATGTGTTCCTTCTTTATGGCTAAGTAGTATTCCACTGTACAAATTTACCATAGCTCTTTATCCATTCATCTGTTAATGGACGGCTAGGTTGCTTCCATGTTCTAGCTATTGTAAACAGTGCTGTAATGAACATTGGGGTACATGTGTCTTTTTCAATTTTGGTTTCCCCAGGTTATATGCCTAGGAGGGGATTGCTGGTTCATATGGTGGTTTTATTCCTAGCTTTTTAAGGCATCTCCATACTGTCTTTCCTAGTGGCTGTATCAGTTTACATTCCCACCAGCAATGCAAGAGCATTCCCTTTTCTCCATAACCTCTCCAGCATTTATTGTTTGCAGACTTTTTGATGATGGCCACTCTGATTAGTGTGATGTGGTATCTCATTGTATTTTTGATTTGTATTTCTCTAATAATGAGTGATGTTGAGCATCTTTTCCTGTGCTTGTTAGCCATCTGTATGTCTTCTTTGGAGAACTGTCTCTTCAGCTCCCTTTCCCAAGTTTTGACTGGGTTGTTTGCTTTTCTGGTATTGAGTTGTATGAGCTGCTTGCATATTTTGGAAATTAATTCTTTATCAGTTGTTTCCTTTGCTACTGTTTTCTCCCATTCTGAGGCTTGTCTTTTCACCTTGTTTGTACTTCCCTTTGCTGTGCAAAAGCCTTTAAGTTTAATTAGGTCCCACTTACTTATTTTTGTTTTTATTTCCATTACTCTAGGATGTGGGTCATAGAAGATCTTGCTTTGACTTATGTCATTGAGTGTTCTGCCTATGCTTTCCTCTAAGAGTTTTATACTTTCTGGTCTTACGTTTAGGTTTTTAAATCCACTTTGAGTTTATCTGTGTATGGTGTTAGGTAGTGTTCTAATTTCATTCTTTTGCATGTAGCTGTCCAGTTTTCCCAGCACCACTTATTGATAAAAACAATATGATTATCTCAATAGATACAGAAAAAGCCTTTGACAAAATTCAGCATCCACTGATGATAAAAGCACTTCAAAAAATGGGCATAAAAGGAACCTATCTCAACATAGTAAAGGTCATATATGAACCTTACAGCAAACATTATTCTCAGTGGTGAAAAACTAAAAGCATTCCCTCTAAGATCAGGAACAAGACAAGGGTGTCCACTCTCCCCACTATTATTCAACATAGTTTTGGAAGTCCTAGCTCAACAATTAGAGAAGAAAAAGAAATAAAAAGGATCCAGATTGGAAAAGAAGAGGTAAAACTTTCACTGTTTGTAGATAACATGATACTGTACATAGAAAACCCAAAAGAAACTATCAGAAAATTACTAGAGCTAACCAGTGAATTCAGCAATACAAGTTGCAGGATACAAGGTCAATACACAGAAATCACTTGCATTCCTGTATACTAACAATGAGAAATCAGAAAGAGAAACTAAGGAATCAATACCATTCACCATTGCAACAAGAAGAATAAAATATCTAGGAATAAACCTACCTAAAGAGACAAAAGACCTGTATACAGAAACTTACAAGACACTGATCAAAGAAATCAAAGATGACATAAACAGATGAAGAGATAGTCTATGTTCCTGGGTAGGAAGAATCAATATTGTGAAAATGACTGTAATACCAAATACAATCTACAGATTTAATGTGATGCCTATCAAATAACCAATGGCATTTTTCACAGAACTAGAACAAAAAATTTCACAATCCATGTGGAAGCACAAAAGACCCTGACTAGCCAAAGCAGTCTTGAGAAAGAAGAATGGAGCTGGAGGAATCAACCTTCCTGACTTCACACTATACTACAAAGCTACAGTCATTAAAACAGTATGGTCCTGGCACAAAAACAGAAATATAGACCAATGGAACAAGACAGAGAACCCAGAGATAAATCCACGCATCTATGAGTACCTTATTTTTGACAAAGGAGGCAAGAATACACAATGGGGCAAAGATAGCCTCTTCAATAAGTGGTGCTGGGAAAACCATTTTGTTTTAAATGTAGTTCATAAGAACATTTGCTTACTGAGTTTTTGCATTATACAACATTAAAGAAACCCTATAACTTTTGTCTTTATTTCTTTTTAATATAGTTCAAATTATCTGGATTTGGCACCTTGATTGTTACTTTGTAGCATTATGTGAATTTTTAGAAACAACTACCCTATTAACCATTTATTAAGAAGTTTTACTTACTAGCTTTTAAAGTTAGCCATAGTTCAATACCAAAACGTGACTAAAATGAACAAATCTCATGAAGTATCAGTGGACTCTAGGAAATATGGCATTAAAAATAAAAACCTCTGTGAGCAACAGATTTTAAATGTATTTTCTCCCAAAGGTCAAAGAGTAAGATTAAAATCAAATTTCAAAACTGTGATGATTTTTAACCTTTGAAGGTTAAGTATTTACAAAGAAATAAAAGCTGAAGATGTTATATATATTATGAAAATTAAAAGAAACATTGCAACTTGGCCCATGTGATGAAATAATATTGACTACACACAAAGTTTTTAAAGTCTAGTTGTCCTGGATACTGAGATTTTAAATGCAATACAGACTCAGTTAGAAAAGGAAATTAAAAAAAAAAAAAAAGAAAGAAATCAGCTGATTGAACTTAGGGGAATAAATGCCAAATTCATGAGAAGGCAAAGAATTAAAATCAGCCTCTATAATGTCAAACACATAGTAGGTTCTTAATAAATATTGGGTACATTGGGACAAAACATTGCACTTTTAGGTTGGATGCTTAAAAAGTCTTTTAGACTCTTTTTGGTTTCTTTTTTCTTCTTTGGGCACAGCATGCACCATGTGGGATCTAGCTCCCTGACCAGGGACTGAGCCTGTGCCTGCTGTAGTGGAAGCATGGTGTCTAAACCAGTGGACTGCCAGGGAAGTCCCTCCTCTTGGTTTCTTGATTGTAGTTATGCGTCCTGACCTGGATTCTGGATGAGAATCACCCATCCACAGGGCAGCTCAATATGAAAACTGGAACAGTCTCTTCTTAAGCAAACCCTCCCTCAACAAGACACTATTTTATACTCAAATGAGTATTTAACATCAATTTTAAAAGTTTTTGTGGCCATTTGAGAGTTTACAAAAATCAGGCAAACCAGTTTTTGGATTGACTTGCCTGGTTACTGCAGTGCCCTGGTTACCCTGGTAGCTTCTGCAAGCCCCTGCTCACGAGAGGCACTAACTCCTGGAGGTGGGGGTGGGAAATGACTTTGGAAAGTGGAAATCATACTGACCTCTTACTACCTCTGCTTCTTCCTTTTCTTCCCTGCTTCTTCCTTAATTTCAACAAAAGCTTTCATTTGTTATATGGAGAGTTTATCATGGAAGAATCTTTCTTTTAAGGAGGAAAAGAGAAAAATAAAATTTAATGTCTAATGCTTGGCTGCTCATGGATATTTTATCTTTATTGTATATGCTTTCCTCTACAAGTTGCAGCTCCAGTACATTAACTTTAGAAGTATTATTTTTATGTGAAGTTTTGTGATACTTTATGGCTGAACCTGACAAAACTAGATTTCCTTTTGCCGGTGTATTAGCCAGGGTCCTCCAGAGAAGCAGAACCAACAGGACACACACGTGCGTGCATGCATGTGTGTACGTACAAGTTTATTATAAAGAACTGGTTCAGACCATCATGGAAGCTGAGGTTATTAGATCTGCAGCAGGAAGCTGGGGACCCAGGGGAACTGATGCAGTTCCTGTCCAAATCTGAAGGCCTGAGAACCAGAAACGTTGATGGTAGGATCTCAGTCTAAAAACTGGCAGGTCTGACATCCCAAAAGAGCTGATGTTTCGGTTTTAGTTCAAAAGCAAGAAAAAACTGATATAGCAGCTCAAGGGTGGTCAGAGAGGAAGAGTTCTCTCTCACTCACAGGAGTGTCAAGACTTTTTTCTTCCACTCAGGCCTTCAGCTGGTTGGTTGAGGCTCACCCACATGAGGGAGGGCCAACTGTGTTCCTCAATCTACTGACTCAAATGTGAATCTCATTCTCAACCCTGCTCACAGACGCACACACCCAGAACCACATTTGGCCAAATGTCTGGCACTCCTTGGTCCGGTCAAGCTGACACAAAAAATTAACCATCACGGCAAGTGAGATTCAATTATAAGATTAAATGAGTATTGATAGATTTACTTTAAAAAATTATGCTTGCAACATAAGTTCAAGTACACAGTTATAGAGCATTTGAAGATTCAATGAGCCATCTTAAGGGAAAATTAGTTGGCCTTTTCAGTGTTCCCTGAAAAACTATTGTTTCACCAAAAACAATTCTACATATATTAGCCACTATTTAACTACTTCACCAGTCCATCCTAAAGGAGATCAGTTCATTGGAAGGACTGATGTTGAAGCTGAAACTCCAATACTTTAGCCACCTGATGAGAAGAGCTGACTCACTTGAAAAGACCCTGATGCTGGGTCTTTTCCAGAGGATGAGATGGCTGGATGGCATCACCGACTCAATGGACATGAGTTTGGGTGGACTCTGGGAATTGGTGATGGACAGGGAGGCCTGGTGTGCTGCGATTCATGGGGTCACAGAGTCGGACACGACTGAGTGACTGAACTGAACTGGACTGAACTAGTTCATTAAATCATCTATCAACCATGCACACATGTTCAGTTGAGTATGTATTTTGTGCCAGGCGCTGTGCCAGATGCAGGGTGTTCAGACGCCAAAGGAGAGAAACCCACTCCTGTCAGCCAGGAATTAATGTCCTGCCCAGCAGGTGAGGCAGCCAAATACATAAATTAGGAAGTAAAGTTGGTTTTTTAATTTTTTCCCCAGATATAACTGACATACAACATCATGTTAGTTTTAGAATGGAAGTAGAGAAAAGATGGTGAAGTAGGACTTGAGCTCACATGCCCTCACAAAAACACCAAAATCACAGCTAGCTACTGAACAACCATGAAGAGAAACGCCTGGAGCCTACCAAACCAAGATTCTACATCCAAACACAAAAAAAGCCACAGTGAAATGGTAGGAGGGGCACTTGTGCAATATAATTCAACCCCAAACCTGCAGGGTGGTGACCCACAAATGAAAATAATTATATTGCAGAGCTTCTCCCAGAGGAGTGAGAGTTCTGAGTCCCCTGTCAGGCTCTCCAGCTCTTGGGCTGAGGAGGCCCTCTCTCGGAAACTGCTGCAAACCACACATAGCAAGGACCCAGAAGTAAAGAGTGTCTTGGTGCAGGGACTCTGCATGCAAGGACTCCTGCATGGAAGCTCCAGAATAATGTGGCTGGTCTTCCTTCACCTGTGACTCCATCTGGTGCTGTCAGTGACTTTAAAATTTTTATTTTATAAATTAAAAAAAAATTATCAATTCAACTCTTATGTATTTTCTCTTATATGGTTGCCTGTTTGTGTTCTTGTTTGTGGGGAGGTATAGCCAAAATTTTTCGTCTTGATTGAAATGCATCTTTTGCTTTGTCTTTTTTCCTTACAAGAAAATGATATTAATCTGAGTATTATTTAATTGCAGACATATAGTTGGTCAATAGGCACATGAAAAGAAGCTCAACATAGCTCATTATTAGAAAGAAGAAAATTAAAATCACAATGAGGTACCACCTCACACTGGTCAGAACAGCCATCACTAAAAAGTCTACAAACAATAAATGCTGGAAAGTGAAAGTGAAGTAGCTCAAGGGAGTGGATAAAAATGAACCCTCTGCACTGTTGGTGGGAATGTAAACTGGTACAGACACTATGGAGCACAGTAGGGAGGTCCTCAAAAACCTAAAACTATATGATCCAGCAATCCCACTCCTGGGCATATATCCAGACAAAGCTATAATTCAAATACACACACACACACACATATAATGGAATATTCAGTTCCCAGTTCAGTTCAGTTGCTCAGTCGTGTCCAACTCTTTGCGATCTCATGGACTGCAGCACTCCAGGCTTCCCTGTCCATCACCAACTCCCGGAGCTTGCTCAAACTCATGTCCATTGAGTCAGTGATGCCATTCAACCATCTCATCCCCTGTTGTCCCCTTCTCCTCTTGCCTTCAATCTTTCCCAGCATTAGGGTGTTTTTCAATGAGTCAGTTCTTTGCATCAGGTGGCCAAAGTATTGGAGTTTCAGCTTCAACATCAGTCCTTCCAATGAATATTAAGGACTGATTTCCTTCAAGATTGACTGGTTTGATCTCCTTGCAGTCCAAGGGACTCTCAAGAGTCTTCTCCAACACCTGTTCAAAAGCCTCAGTTCTTTGGTGTTCAGCGTTCTTTATAGTCCAACTCTCACATCCATACATGACTACTGAAAAAACCATAGCTTTGACTAGACAGACCTTTGTCGGCAAAGTATTGTTTGCTTTTTAATATGCTGTCTGTTTTTCATAGCTTTTCTTGAGCAATATTCAATGAATTGGTCATTGAAGACCAATAATCTTGACCAATATTCAATGGAATATTGTTCAGTGACAAAAAAGAATGAAATGTCATTTGCAGTAACACAGATGGACTTAGAGATTGTCGTACTAAGTAGCTCAACAGGAGAAAGACAAATACCATGTGATATCGCTTATATGTGGAATCTAAAATACGACACAAATCAGCGTATCTGTGAAACAGAGACAGACTCAACAAGACACAGAGAACAGACTTGTGGTTGCCAAGGAGAGAGGAGGGGGATGACCTGGGAGTTTGGAGTTAGCAGATGCAAACTATTATATACAGAATGGATAAACGAGGTCCTACTGTACAGCACAGGGAATTGTATTCAGTATCTTATAATCTGTAGTGGAAAAGAAGCTGAAGTTTTATACCTGGAATTAACATGATATTATAAATCAACTATAGTTAAATTTTTAAAAATTGTAACTGTGTATGTTGATGGATGCTAACTGAACTTATTCTGCAATATATTGCATTTTGCAATATATACAAATATTGAATCATTCTACTGTACACCTGAGAACTAATGCAATGTTATATATTTCTTGCTTAGTCGCTAAGTCGTCTCTGACTCTCTGTAACCCCATGGACTATAGCCCACTAGGTTCCTCTGTCCATGGGATTTCCCAGGCAAGAATGTTGGAGTGGGTTGCCATTTCCTTTTCCAGGGGATCTTCCTGACCCAGGGACTGAACCCACATCTCCCGCATTGCAGGTGGATTCTTTGTTACTGAGCCACCAGAGAAGCCCAGTTTTCTACTGCAGGTCCCTGTTTTCTATTTGGGCACGAAGGAAGGAACCAAGCTGAATGAATATGATTAAGTTCCTGGCCTGAGATGTCCCCACATGGTCTTGTGTTTGTTTTTCTTTAGAGGAAATGCTAAACCCTAATGGCTCCCCCAAACACCTGGATTTTAGTATCTGAAAATTTAAGCTAATTAGCAAAACATAATTCCTACTTAATATAGCTTTCATCTGCTCATATCAATCTAATATGATTATTCCCAGTGCCAATTTCAAGTTCTAAATATAGTCTCCTGTAACAGGCAGCTTGCACAGAATCCGCATCTTCATTTCACTAGTTCAACTGCAGATAAGTGTTCCCTTGGCTATTCAGGCAAATCCTTCTAATCCTGGGAATGTGGTCCTTAAGTAACTAACCTCTTGTTGGGGGAAAAAAAAAAAATACCAGTCCTGGTCTTCATCACATTTCTATACTCTACTGAGCCCAGGTTTGAGCACTTCCCAGTTTCCTTGCATCTAGAGATTTTAGTTGCCTGTAAGGCTTCTGACTTTTCTTATTTTCCTGGCATGTCTGTTGTGGAACGTCTCACAGCTTTAGCTCATCCCCTCCTCCCACGCTCTCTCTTTCTCCTTCTAACCCTGGGAATTAAAGGTATGTGCTCTGCAGCTTCAGTAACCTGGCTTTTAAGTGAGACCGCAGTACAAAATAATAAATGAGATTTTAAACAATGTTTGAAGTGGGTGCGAGCCGTGCTGGACATTTCAAGATGGATATTCTTGCAGAAGCCATGGTAGAAGATGACGAAAGGCAAATGGATCACAGATGAGAGTGAAACAAAAACAAATGAAGAAAGAGAATGAACAGACACAGATTTTAGAAATCATTTTCTATTCCTAATTAGGCTTCATACCCCCATGTTTGGTTACTGCTATGCTTTCATTCATGTCTTTTGACCTTGTTAGAAAAAAAAAAGAAGTCACTTTGAGGGACCTCCATTTCAAATCCAGTGTGTGGCTCAATTCACTGATGGTCAGAGTCCAGCAGCCATCGTATACCTTCAGGAAAGCCCACCTTCTTGGTCACTGGGTCCTGCCTGGATCTCATTTCATTACTCAGGACAATATTTCATTCAGGTCTACAGCAGTTTACATTGCTCTAGGTCTGAACACAGGCATGGAGCAACCATAAAATACCAAGAGTGGATGAAGAAACTATAACACTCAGCTCCAGGAACCAAATGATGGCCAATGTACTAGCCCAGGTATGCATGACCACTGAAAGCCAGAATGGTGCCAAGAATGACAAAGACAGGAGGGAGAGAATGAATAATTACCTACTGGCTTAATGCAGACATTGATTTGTTTTCATAATTTTAAGTGAATATACCAACTCAATGAAAGTGTTGAAAAACCAAATATAATTATTTATTAAAATAGAAAGTACAGTGAGGTATGCTTTAAAAAAAGACTAACTTTAGGGAACTGGATATTTTCATGGCTCCACTGATGATTTGCTAATTGACAAAGAGAAAACCCACCTTACAAATAGAGAGAGATGGGACTATCATCACCTTAACTCAGGGGTCAAACCGGACATCAGTAATAGCGTGGCGGCCAGGCTTAGTGCCCAGCTGGCGTCACGCACGATGCGGCACATGCTCGCGTGTGTGGAGTATTCTTCAAATGTGTAACCTGAGCCTCATAGAGACTCTACAGGACATATTGAACATGAAGGAATGTGTTAAACCACATGAAGAAAGAATCCAAACAGCCCAGAATTAGGGCATTCTAAAAGACAACTGGCGTGGCCTCTTCTAAAAGTCAGGAGCATGGGAAAGTGGTGTGTGTGTGTGCTATTTTGGATAAAAAGAAACTGAAGACAGACCAACTGCAACATGTGCTCTTTGATTGGATTCTAAATTGGAAAAAAAATTCTATAAAGCCCAGGTTACAATTTGAATATGGACTAGGTATGGGAATTAACTTATTAAGTGGATTATGTAAGGGGATGTTCTCATTTCGGGGGGATGTATGCTGAAGTGCTTGGGGGTGACTGACTTTAAAATGGCCTAATAACAACAGAACACAGATGAAGCAAAGATGGCAAAATAATGACAATTATGGATTAAAAGTATGGGATTATGAGTGTCCATTGTACTTTTTACTATTTCTCTTCATGCTTGAATATTTTATGATAAAAAGCTTTAAAAAAAAAAAAAAACCCATAACTTCATGAGTCAATAATTTCTGAAAATTAGATGTTTCAAAACTAATTCATTTCTCTCCATCCATCTGGACCAGATCCACCTGCCAAATTTACCAAAAAATAAAATAATGAATAAAATACTAATGGTTAATATAAATTTTAAGTAAAATCTGCAGTTTTCACATAAAGTCATCCACTGGCAACAACAAAAGGCAGTAATTTAAACTAAACCACATCAACTTCCCTTTAATTGTCTTTATGAGGAAAAAACAAAAACTTGAATGGTAACAGTGCCTGGTAAATATCAATATAACTGAAAATGTGTTGTTTTTGTTAATGAGTGCATTTTAAAATAGATGGTGTAAAAGTGAAAAGAATCTTGCTAATCTCAAATTATCTGTGTAATCAACTTTTCAGCATGAGTAAGTTGAAGCATAAAGAACAGCTGTCAGTAAAAAAAGAACCACATGTAAGGAACTGCCCATAACTTATAAAGTTATGCCAGTTTACAAATTAATAAAATAATAGCGTAGTGGTGTAGTGTTAGTTGCTCAGTCATGTCTGACTCTTTGTGACCCCATGGACCCACTAGGCCCCTCTGTCCATGGAATTCTCCAAGCAAGAATACTGGAGTGGATTGCCATTTCCTTCTCCAGGAGATCTTCCAGACCCAGCGATCAAACCCAAGTCTCCTGCATTGGAGGCAGATTCAATCCCCACATCTATTTTAGCCAGTCAATTTTCCTCCCTGGATGTACGTGTAGAATATGAGATCAAATATTCAATACTTACATTCTACTGTATACATTTCAGTAAAATTGTTGTCCAGATTTGGGAGTCAAAGTTGACTTCTGAAATCACTAAAATTCCCTTCCGATAATAATGAGGTGATTATCAACTGGGCAGGATGAAAATAGCACAGGCTTGGGAGTTATGAAACTTATGTGACAGCCCACTCTGCAATGCTTGTGTCCTATACAAACAGTCCTTAGTGTCTTTGGACTTTAATTTCCTTGTTTAAATAGGCCAATGGTTAGAATAAAGACCCTTAACATGGATTGCAAGGGTCTGTGGATCCCCTGAAAGTAAACTATTTCCTGCATATTAGTGTAGAAGCATTTCTCTGAGGAGAGAATGGTAGATAAGACATACAAATTGCAACAACTCTCATTGAAGGGTATTATCTGATTCCCTGTCCCCTGGTCTGGGTTGGCCTTGTGACTCGCTCTGAGCAACAGAATGAGGCAGAAGTGATGGTATGTGACCTGTAAGCTTTGACCTTGCAGCTTCTGCCCTTGTTCTCTTGGAAGGCTGCCACCATGTAAACGAGCCCTGCACCCCTGAGGCAGAGCTGTAGTGCAGCTGGCAGCCAGCAATGACCACCAGACATGTGGCTGAAGCTGTCCTGGTCTATCCAGCCTCAGTCTAGCTGAAGATGACTGAAGCTGCCTGAGGGACACCAGACAAAACTAGCCAGCTGGGCCCAGGAAAACAGAATTGTGAGCAAATTAATAGTGTTATAAGCCACAGAGTTTTGGGGTGGTCAGTTATAATGTATTATTTAACTATTCCAAGAGGGTTTTCAGCTTTTATAAAATTCTCTTTATTGAACCTCTGAATTTGAATTCGATTATTTAAAAGGTTATAATTCCTTGTCTCTGCTCTGTTAACTACATCATTGGTATGATTTAATGTGGCAAGTCATGTATTCAAATTGCATTTTAAAGTACGTCCTAGAATTACTGAACTGAAGAATCAGCAGGTCTTTGAGTGTATACTTCAAAGGTGTTTTCTACTTTCCTCTTAAAAAAATGTGGAACAGTCCTCAGGCTCATCTTACATTCTTATTTTTAAAGATTAAAGCAATTTCATCTGAAAATTCTATTAATATTCCAGTTTGTTATTTCCATACAAGTGTTTGAACTTATTTAGGTCAGCAAGCATTTGCTCTCAAGTGATCTTATTCTTCAACCCCTTTTAACCAAACTCTGTCCCATCCTTTCTAAAGTGTGAAACAGTTTGAGGGTGTGGTCACCCTGTGCCTTTCCTGCTGACATAACATGGCTGAAATGCCATCCAGCCCTGTGTGGCTCCCGAAGTTGCTTTTTGTCAAATGACCCTCTTCATCATCGGGAATGGTGGACTCCTTCTGGATTTAGTCTTTCTGACTCTTTTCTCACATGTTCTTGACAGATTTTTTGTATCCATGCTTGTTTCTCAGATCATATTTCACATTTATATACACTATTGAAAAACATATCTGATCTCCAAAAATAGTAAATCTTTTTGGCTGCCCCCTTCCCTTTTCTTCTCTTCTTCCCCTTGGCCCCCAGCCCTTGCTTTGGATCATTCACAATTGTAGCATCAGAATTTCATTCTGAGGACTCTCCCCTGCTTCTTTTTGGACGCTCAGACCAGGGGAGACCAAAGGGTCAAAGTCAAGCTTTTATAATTTCCTGAGATATTTTAAAACTCAAACTGAGTGTGTCTGGCAGTGACCACATCCCTCTGGAATTTTCTGATGGCCAGGTGGCCCTCTTCCAGGATTCCTGTCACTTCTGATTTTCCATGCAGGGCCTCTGAGTTGGCCAGAATTAGAAGCAGAGTGTTAATCCTCTCCCTTCTGAAAGATGGAATTATCATGTGGGTTAGTGATTCTCAACCTCGCTGCACACTGGAATCACTTGGGGGCTGCTAAGTTGCTCCAGTCGTGTCTGACGGCAGCCCACCAGGCTCCCCTGTCCCTGGGATTCTCCAGGCAAGAACACTGGAGTGGGTTGCCATTTCCTTCTCCAATGCATGAAAGTGAAAAATGAAAGTGAAGTCGCTCAGTCATGTCTGACTCTTGGTGACCCTATGGACTACAGCCTACCAGGCTCCTCCATCCATGGGATTTTCCAGGCAAGAGTACTGGAGTGGGTTGTCACTGCCTTCTCCGCACTTGGGGGCAGGGACATTTAAAAAACAAACAAACAATGTCTGGGGCCCCACTCCTAGAGATTCTGCTTTAATTAGAATGGGTGGGGCCTACCCTACCCATTAAAAAAAAATTATGGGATAATTCTAACAGCCAGATATGGCTGAGAACAGTAATTAAGGTGAATTATGAATTTATCAGCTGTTCTGAGCTTAGAAAATGAGGCATCTGGCAATGCCAGGGTAGTTGAAGCCCCCATCATGATGAATCTTAATGCTTCTTTTCTCTAACCCATTAAGCTAACACAGGCAATCCAGTTCTAGCATGTCTAAACAGGATAATGACAACCAGAACTGTGATATTACTTTCTGATTGTTGATATTAATTTCAATGCAGCTCTAACATCTTTAAACAAGACGAAGCTCAACAGCAAAAAAGTTCTTTGAAAAGTTCAGAAGACAGCTGGGGACAGTAACTTTTCTGAAATTCCAAATAAAGATGAACTACACTGCTGTGGATGGTTTTCCTTATTAATTAAGAGAGTAATTTGACAAAGTGTATTGAAAATGAAAAAATATAACAATATTTTTTCTCCTTCTTTGGTAAATTTTCAGGATGCTAATTCTTTGTTAGCCAAAAGACAACTGAGATGTAAAATACATTATACTTTTGAAGAATTCTCTCTCACCATATATCACATACACTACTTTTTGGGGCTTAAAAAATTTTTTAAACATCCCAATTATTATCCCCAAGTATTCAAATGCAATTTTTCATGAGGCTATTGTGCTTTCATGATGGAATTGCCTTGTTTCTATTATAATTAGTGGCAGAACTGATTCTAGTTTCATTCGCAGACATAGGCTAAGTGTCAGCCAGGTTGGGTGCTAAGGTGTGAACAGCAAATCAGTTCTGAATGAGCATCTCTCAAAGGACTTACTGAGGGCACAGTTGTATCATGATGACCAAAGCACATGCTAGGACTACCCTCTCATGATTACGCCACTCAGTAGGTGGTGTGAGACACTGCGGGCATGCAGGGGAATTCAGCTTCCTATGAATTGGTCATAGGAGATTGATTCCAGAGTTGATCGTAGGAGAGCGATTCTCCTAAATGCTCACTCCAGGAGTAGAAGGCATAGAGAGTTCTGAAACCTTAGCTCTAATCTGTTCTAAGTTATCAGTGTAGAAACTGCTATCTGTGGCCAGCAGAAGTCCAGGGGTATGCTTTGTAAAATCCAAAAGAGAAAAACAGCAGAAAAGAATGAGCAGTATTCTCATGCTGAAATCAACTGCTTTCAATCAAGCAGGCCCTTTCAGAATCACATGCATTTTGTCAACAATTCAGTTTTGCAAACATTTTGCAATACGGTATCATCTGACAAACTCTCAATAATGTATTTTCCACTAGAGAAAGCACACACGTACAAAACGGTGTCAAATACCATGAAAGGGTGTGTTCTGAAACTGTGGACACTAAGAAAACTATTGTTGCTTCTCTTTCCAACTCTAACTCATGCCATCTTGAGCTAGGATTATAGGAGCTAAAAACAATGCATGAGAAGATGGAGGAATGAAAAAGAAACCCTGACAAAACAAGAGAGTACAAACAGCGGAGCGAAGACAACTGCTACAGGGTTTCCTAAAATTGGTGCGTGTCTCAGACCCAGACTTATTTTAACCTCTCTCATTTTACTTAGAATACCTAAATACCCACAAATATTTCACCGTGTGTGCATGCTCACTCAGTTGCGTCCAACTCTTTGTGACCTCATGAACCATAGCCTACCAGGCTCCTCTGTCCATGGAATTTTCCAGGCAAAGAGTACTGGAGCGGGTTGTGATTTCCTACTCCAAAATATTTCACCATCTACTGCCAAATATCAACACTGAAAATGATGTATACCTTTGTTCTATGTCAGGGCAAGAATTGCAGATACATGCCTAAGTGTTTATACAAGTTTAAATAAAACTTCGTTAGATTTCTCTTCCACCGAAATTGTGCAGTCTTTCTAAACAACTCTGTTGACTTTTCCTGGAGAAAAGAGAAGACTCCCACTGTTTCAAATTAAGTCCACTTATTAGCAGAGAAATCACTGGTTATGACCAAAGGAAGACAGATTGGGTGCTTCTTCGATTAGAAGTAAGTATATTAATCTTACAAATAGCTTGCCATCAGTGGCTCAGATGATAAAGAATCTGCCTGCAATGCAGGAGACCTGGGTTCAATCCCTGGGTTGGGAAATCCCCTGGAGGTGAAATTGGCACCCTAATCCAGTATTCTTGCCTGGGGAATCCCATGGAGAGAAGAGCCTGGTAGGCTATAGTCCATGGGGTCAAAAACAGTCAGACATGACTGAGCAACTAACACTTTCACTTTCAGAAAATAAGCACCTCAGATCTGAGGTGTGCATCCATGATTGCTTTTTCTACCTCTCTCCTTAGTAGGATGAGAAAAAAACATACTTAGTACCCTAATGTTTTGATTTTGCAAGCAATACAATCAACCTCCCAATTTCATCCTAAACCAGGAGGCATTCCTACTTTGCACAGTTCAACCAGGACTGCACAAATGACTGGGATCAAAAGAAGACATTCTGCCTCTTCACTTGAACTGAGTCAATGTGAATTAATTTAAAATGTCAAACTTGATTTCAATAAAACAGACTTGAAAAACAATACTGTTTGGTTAAGAAAGAGGTTAATGAGGAAAATGTAATCCCCACTCAAATGTCATTGGAATGCAAAGCCACATTTATTTGCATGTGTGGTATCTGTAAAAGGTCCAAGGAATTTTGTTTTTAGTGTTTTGAATTGTTTATAATGTATTCTCTTTTTTTCCATCTACTAACAATTCCCAGAAATGATGAAAATCAAAAGATGGAAAAATATAAATGCATTTGGGTTCTAAGAAAATTACCAGTTGCAACATCTGCTCTAGCCACAGTTCATAAAGCAGGTGATTATGGAGACAATAAAGAAAAATGTTATTAAGTCAGTAAAAAAAGATCTCTTGAACCTTGCCAACTCTGTGATAGCGCCTAGAAGTCTGACACTCCAAAACGGTCCATGCAAAATTTTACAACAAAATTTTCACTAATAATGATGCTCATTTGCGAGCACAGGGTTCAGATATTCCAGGCTTCAGGACATGAAATGCACTGAGCAATTTCTCTGACCTTGTTATATTTTATTAAATCATTTACCAAAGTGTCAAATAAAACAAATCTGTTATTTAAAAATCAACCCTGGAAAGGTCATTAGCTTTTCAACAGACCAGTTTTTCGTCGCACTTTTAGATATTTTTCCGCACATTTCAGGGCCAGGAACTGCTTCATTAAGAGCACTGGGTTTCAAAACAACCCAGTTTCCCGAGTCTCGGCAGCCAGGGCAGAGCACTGTTCTGGGAGCCACAGACCTCAGTTAACGAGGAGCCAGGGATGTCTTGGCAGAGAGTCCACCCTGTTAATGTTCCGGCCACAGTTCACCTAGTAAGGAGCTGAAACTCTATTGGATAGGATTACCGTTGCTTAAAATTTTATTTAATGCCTTGATCCGTCACTTGAATGGTCTCCCTAGGCCTTCAAATATGCAAGAATGAAAATGAGACAAGAATTAACGCGTTTATAGCCTCTCCTTATATTTCTATTTCTGGCGAATCCTTTCAGATACTGAGAGTGATATAATTCTACAGCCATGAAATCCCTTTGGAAACCCCTATTTCCCCACCCCAGAGTTTTCAGGTAACAGGACTGCCTTTGGAGTAACTCTCTGCCCTTTCCTGACCTAGCCCATGGGTGTGTCTGGAAGAACCACTGGCTCTTTTGGACCAAACCTTAGCTGGGGTGAGAGGTACAACCTATGAGGCCTCTAAAATCCCAACTACTTCACAGAACTCAACTAACTACTAGAGAATTAGTATTTTTTGAGAGTGTTAGCACCATGTCCCTCCTGGGTTCCTGCAGCAGCATCATCATTTTGGGGCCCTGGGTGGGGAGCCGCCTCTATCTGCATCATGGCTGACCTGCAGTCAGAGGGACTAAAGATCAAGGGCAGTCAGTCCCACTCCCACTTCACTGGCAGGAGCCAGTTCACAGGTTCACACCAGAGCATGGCACAGTGGGGAGGTCTCCCCCTACAGGGAGAGGCACTGTGCCCAAGAGCAGTGGGACAGTAGCAGAGCAACCCAGTCCTTCTGGAAAAAATTAGTAAGTGACAGATTCAGTCTTGCCTGTGCTCAGGAAGAATTGCTGAGCCAGAGAATCAGATCCAGAATACTATCTGCAGGTTCAGGGTGTTAGGGTGGGGCTTAGGCAGCAAGGTAGACAGAGGAAGCAGCCCCACTGTGGCTGGGATCCGCATCGTCCATCTAGCAACCAGTTCACACTGAGCCAGGCCAACTTGCTCAAGTAACTAGTTGTTTAGCCTCAGGCTGAAAATCAAAAATACAGTCTCTTAAGTAGCGTAGACATAGAAGGGCTGGAGGAACAGCCACCATGAGAGCCCCCACACCCTCTAGGCTGGGGAACAGGCAGTTGGCAATGGGATGGGGCCACTGCCCAAACGCCCACCTCCCAGAGCCCTCCTAGGCGCCCCCACAGCTGAGGAAAGACAAGTATTTTCCTCTTGTCTGCCTTTCAAATGCCATGTGAATGCATTTCATTGTCAGAACCTGCCCTGCATCCTGCCTCTTGCTGCAGATGTCCTGGGAATTCTAGACCGTGTACCCTGGGTCCCCAGCACAAGGAGTACCACAGGCATGGGCAAGGCTCTCCTCCAGGGACAGTCATCCACATTCTTAGTGGCCTGCCAAGAGGAAGATGTCTGGAACCCTCCGGAGTCCTCTCAAGATGGAGAGTCCCCAGATACACCACTCAGAGCCAGTGTTACTGAGTCACCCTCCTCCAGATCTGATCCCCCCAGTACCCTTGAGTGTTAGGGGATTGGCTTGGGGTCGGGGGGTGGAGCAGGGTTCATGGAATTAAGGTGGTAAGGACAAGATCTCAGGAGGGCTTTCATCTTGCTCTGCCAGTCACCTTCTCCCCCAACCCCCTTCCCAAGAGTCTACAGACCACTGGTTCTCAAGGTCTGGTCCTGGGCCAGCAGCATCAGCTTCACTTGGCAACTTGTTAGAAGTGCACCCCAGGCCTGGTGCATCAAAGTGGGAGTGGAGCCCAGTAATCTGTACCTAAAAATGCCCTCCAGCCGATTCTGCTGCATCCTGAAGTTTGAGAACCCCTGCAGTTGGAAATTAGGCATTTCTGGAGCAATAGAAAGTGGAAACAAGGCCCACTAGATTACCAGTGGTGAACACAGCACATACCTCAGCAGAGGTCCGGGTCAGGCTCAGATAGAGCCTGGGCTAGCGTCCATTACCCCAAAGTCTAAGCCTATGTCCTCTTTCCCTCTGGCTGACCACATGAGATAGGGTTAAAGTCATGACCAGCATGAATGCAAGGAAGACAGAGAAGGAAGGCCACATCCAATGTGTGTCTGGCTCAGATAACCAATCCAAGTATCTGGAGTGGAAAAAGAGAACCTTGGTTGATATGCCTGGTGTCATACAGGGCAGGCTCCTATACCAGGAAACAGGAGATTGACTCTTAACACACAAGACCTGCCCTTTAGTACATACGGTTCAATCAGGGTACTCTCTGCTCCTCTTAGACACTGGGGCAGAGAGGAAGATCAGGGACAGAAGCATTCCTCATCCCCAGGGTTCCCGAGCTTGGGAATTGGTTTAAGAATTGGTTTAAGACTCTTCTTTCTACCTTCCCCTGCTAAGATAAGATACCCTCCCCTCCACACCCAGACTGAATAAGCAGGCTTCTGCTATATCCCCATCTTCCCATTGCCACCTTCCCCCCTGGGGGTCCATCTCACTCTTCCATGCCAATCTTTTTCCTGGGGCCTGAGGTCTGACATGATCTCTTATCATGTATTACTTTTATAACCAGGAAAAAACCCACAGTGCTGAGATTTGAAAAACTGAATCCTCATCTCCCAGTCTCATTTTCTCTGAGGATCATGCTCAGTGTCAGGTCTGCAAGAGGGCACATACCTTCTAGTTCACCACAGAGCAGCAGGAGCCCCAACTTTGCACCCCAAACTCCAAGAGCATAACACGGATGGGGCCCTTGGATTTCTCTACCACCATCACGTTCACTTTTTAATGTAATCCATGACAAGAAATATATTTTGCATTGTGACGCAGTATACATGTATACATACACATGGGGAAAACTTCTTTTTCTATGCCACTTTAAAACTGCTAGTCAAATTTCACATTACTCATTTCATGAATTACTAATGGATAGCAACCTGCAGTATGAAAAACACTGTTCTGAAGTCCACCCTGGAACAAACACACCACCAGCATCACAGAAAAGGCAGCATTAGTAGCACGCTGTCATCATGACCCGCATTGCTCAGAGCTCTGTGTGTTTGCATATGTGTTACTGTCACTTCTGTTAAAGTTCTAAAATTGCTACAGGCCATAATACCAACTCTGTGTTCCTAGTTTTCCAATAAATACCAAAAAATTACTTTTATTGGATTCATCTTAACTTAAAATTTGGCGATGATTTGAAACAGCAGCACGTGTAGATGGCTAAATTCTCATTAGCAGATAAGTGGTTATTTTCTAAGTTTCAACAAACATTTCTGTTCAATGAAGTTTGGTTTAAATCAAGTAAATCTATATAATCGCATAATGGAGTTTCTCTCTTCTCGCTGTTAAATGACAGTAGTTCAAAGACTGGAAACACTTCAAGGATAAAGAATGGGGTTTGAAAGTTGAAACGTGTGCCTTCCCTAATAGAGCCAGACCCTCAGCTGTCCTGTGAGGGAAGCTCAAAGCCCTCCTTCCACAGCTGGGTTGGGTCTGCCTCTTTAGGACCTGCATTCAGGGCTCTGTCACTCAGCACAGTTATGCCTGGCTGAGGACACCAGGTCTCCGACCCTGTCCGCGCGCGTGCGCGTGTCATCTGCACCACAGGCGGACACAGGATACTGCGAGACTGAAACAGGCCTGCCCCACTCCTCGCCCTCCTTCCCCAAATCAAAACCCACCGAAAACACCGTGAAAAGCTAGAAACCTCACGGCTTTAATTACTTCCATTCCCCAAGCTGCATGTGGCACACAGGACACCTCGTATCCCTCCAGGGGTGCGCAGGGGAGGGAGCGCCAGCCCAGCCTGCCTTCCTTCCAAGTCCGCGCCCTCCACTCCGGCAGGGCTTAAGGGCTGGCGCCACCTGGCTTCTCAGAGCAGAACGGGAGGCAGGAGGTCGAGGAGGTGGGCGAGGGGCTGCGGGCACCCAGGAGGCAAGGCGCCCCGGAGCGCCTCCCACTTCAAAGCCCCGGGGCAGCCGGGCAGCTGGCAACTCGCGCTGCGGAAGGAGAGGCAATTACCCTCCTGGGAAACGAAAGACCAAGAATTTCCCCTGCTACTGACGTTAGAAGAGCAGATTCCACAATTAGGGCAGGCCCGAAGCGCAGACATAATGGTGGCAACTCAAAGCATTATAAACAAGCACCGGTCGATTTACGCCTTCATGGGTTCTGCCGGATTTTACCGATTACCTATTCTACACAAACTTCCTCCATCGACCTCCGGGAACGGAAAGACGACAGGCTCTGCTACCCACCCAGCTGAGCACTGGAAAAGGGAAGGGCTGTCCAACGGACCCCTTGGCATGCAAACTGGGAAAACCACACGTTCAGTAACTGATGTGAAAATAAAACAAAAGCCCGGCTGGGAAGTGCTTTCAACGTAAAGGCTTTAGTAGAAAAAGCAGTAACAGCCGTAATAAAAGCTGTAATGAATTCTAATACCTGTTCAGTGCCCTATAAATTTGCACTGTTTGAATTTGTGTGTATGGATGTGATGAATTCATAGGACTGGTAACTGGACAGCACTGCTATTAAACCTGGACTGCTTATCAAAATTATCTACCCACCTATTTCAGCAGGTCTGTTCAGGGGGGATCAAGACCAGTGAAGGTTTTGGAAGCTGTTTTTCCAAGTAAGCATGCAGGTGCACCAAAAGACACATGGATGCATCTAACACGCACACGTTACGTGCATGCATGGAGATGTGGGTTTGCATTTATTATAATGACTCAGGTACCGTGCTATACACTTTATAGCAGACTTTTACATTCACTTTTCATTAATCCTCACAACATTAGGGGGCATCATTAGTCCCCTTTTACAGGTGAAAAACCTGCAGCTTGAGAAAAATGTGTTGGTGTCTATCACATATTTACTGAAAGTGAGAATGGCTTCGAATCAGAATAAAAGCAGCTATAAAACCAAATATATTTATTCTAGTTCCAGGCCATTCTCATATTCAGCAAATATGTGATGGACACTTTCTATACACCAGTAAAGCACCGTGGCCATGAAGATTAAAGACTTGTTCTACTGCCCTTGGGAACGCACACTTGGCGGAAGAGAGAGAAATTACAATCCTGTAGAATATAAACTCCGTAATCAGCCTGAGGCTTAGTGAAGACTTCCTAAAAGAGAAGACACCCAGGCTGAATCCTGAAGGACCAATAGAATGACACACTTTTACTTTGTGGGGGAGGGAGGAGGTGTGCACAGCCTAGGGAGACAGCACATGGGGAGACAGGAAGGCAGAAAACCACTGGTGTCCATCACCGTTCAGCAGAGCCAGGCTTCCACGTGTGAGAAGGGAAAGTGACGAGAAAACAGATGTTATGTAAGGAGCATCACATGCTCACGTTTACATTTTCCTGAAAGTTTGTGGGAAGTGAACGAAAGATTTACAGTAGGAAAATGATATGATCACATTACATTATATAATGATGACTCTGGTTGCTTCGAGGACAAACTGAAGTGCACACTGGCGGGAGGAGAAATGATGGAATGATGTAGGCACGGTCAGTACCTGTCATTACTAAGGCAGGAGGTGGGGGTAGGTGAAGAAAGCAGATTTGAAAGATAATAGGAGGAACTGGCAATGGTTGCCAGGTTACTGGCCTAGCCCCTGACTATTATCAGTGCCATTCACAGAGACTAGACCAGAGGATGAGTTGCAAAAGGGACTACAACTATATTCCATCTTGAGAATGGTAAATTTTTAAAATCTAAGTACATCTACTTAGGATATGGAAATGCCCTCCTGTACAGGGTTGGATATTCAAGTCTAGCGCTCCTAGAAAAGGCTTGAATTGTAGGAAAATCTGCCATCAACATCATCTGTGACCATAGAATGGCTAAAAAATAATAACAGTGATGATAATAACTGCTAACATGCATCTAGTACTTACTATTAGATTTTCTCATTTAGTTCTTATAACAACCTCAGGGATACTCCTGAGATTAGATTAGACTGACTCCCAGGGAGAGCTTTTCATATCAGCAGAGAAAAAGTTCTAGAACAGGACCCTGAGGATGAGGTTTACAAGGAGGGGCTGGAGAGCTCTAGCTAGAGTTGCAATGAACACCTTACATAATCAGCCAGACTCAAACATGGAAGGTGAGTATCTTTGCTCCAGGACAATAGCCAGGAGTAGTTTTCTGGTCTGGCAGCCCATCCCCACAGATGTAAGGTCTTTGCTGAGGGACACCCCTCAGCCCTAGTGCTGTGTGGGGTTCTTTCAGCCTCCAAGTTGTCAAGGTCTCCCAGCCTGCAGGTGATAGAGGCAGAGACTGCTTCAGTGCAGAGAAACTGCTTGTTGCACTACATACTCCTGGATTCCAGCCAGGCTCATCAAGGTCAATCGAAACAGGAGAAAGCGCCCAGACTTAATTTCCAACATGGCAGACAGTCCCCCACATCATATCTCACATCTAGAAGGTGCTTCCCCAAAGCAAGCAAGAGCAGCTTTACCATCTTATCATTAATAGTGAATAACTCCTTTGTTAGCTCTTCCACCTGCCCCTACTGTTGATAATCTGGGAGTCTGTGTGTGAGGCAGAAGGATGACTTCTTAACATTGATTTTACTTTATAAATTTGTTAATTATTATGTTGCTTTTTTATTTGATCATGGATTTCTAAGTCTCTTACACTGAATTCAACACTCTAAAACAAGTGAGACTTGTCACTGTATCCTCAGTAGAGGAACTATAACCTTGTCCCAAAGGTCCTTGTGGGCTCAAAATTCACACAACAGAGTTGATATCTTTAAAAGAACACAGCACAAGTGACAAGGTGCTGACTTTAAGTTTTGCTTCAGAGTCGGACACGACTGAAGCGACTTAGCAGCAGCAGCAGCAGCAGCAGCGAAGAGAGAAGAAACTACCCAGCTTGTCCTTCAACTGAGGGGCAGTTAGGTCAAAGAGAGCATGTTCCCCAGTTCCATCCTAGTATGTGCCCTGGGCAAGTAGATATCTTGTTAGGTCTCAGCTCATTTTCAGGGAAATTCAGAAGCCGAAACTAGATCATTTTAATGACCCCTTGCATGCTGAGATTTTATCTTGAGAAATTCCTGAAGCAAACGGCCTGAACTTTGGGCCAATTGTCCCATGCCTCTCTCGGCAAGGTAACTGAAAAAGCTGTGATAGTTACTATTATCCAGTAGTAATAATAATGTTAAAATAGCTGTTGAGGAAGAGGAGCTTTGCATGTGTTAAATAAATCTTGTTTGTTGTTGTTTAGTCCCTAAGTCATGTGTGAGTCTTTCGTGACCCCATGGACTGCAGCCTGCCAGGCGCCTCTGCCCACGGGATTTTCCAGGCAAGAATCTGGAGTGGGTGCCATGTCTTTCTCCAGAGGATCTTCAGTACCCGGGGATCGAGCCGGCGTCTCCTGCACTGGAGGCGGATTCTCCACCACTAAGCCACCTGCTGCGGCTGCTAAGTCGCTTCAGTCCTGTCGGACTCTGTGTGACCCCATACACGGCAGCCCACCAGGTGCCCCCGTCCTTGGGATTCTCTAGGCAAGAACGCTGGAGTGGGTTGCCATTTCCTTCTTCAATGCATGAAAGTGAAGTCGCTTAATTGTGTCTGACTCTTAGCAACCCCATGGACTGCAGCCTACCAGGCTCCTCCGTCCATGGGATTTTTCAGGCAAGAGTACTGGAGTGGGGTGCCATTG
>NW_011494715.1:1927751-1928066 GCF_000754665.1 Bison bison bison
TTGGGCAGCTCAGCAGACACCAATTGTGCAGCTCAGCAGACACAAATGGTGCAGCTCAGCAGACACCAATCATGAAGATCAGCAGGCAATACTCATGGAGCTGAGCAGGCAGGAATCACACAGCTCAGCAGGCAAAGATCAAGGAGCTGAACAGGCACGAATCTCGAAGCTCAGCTGGCAAAAATCAAGGAGCTGAGCAGACTGCCATTAAGTGGTAAACAGACTCTAAACACGTGACTCAGCAGGCTTGACACCCGTGACTGAGCAGACACGAATCTTGCAGCCCAGCAGACAATACTCCTGGAGCTGAGCAGG
>NW_011494715.1:1928166-1936892 GCF_000754665.1 Bison bison bison
TGTGTGACCCCATAGACGGCAGCCCACCAGGCTTCCCCGTCCCTGGGATTCCCCAGGCAAGAACACTGGAGCAGGTTGCCATTTCCTTCTCCAATGCGTCAAAGTGAAAAGTGAAAGTGAACTCGCTCAAGACAGAAATAAAAAAGTAAAATGGAAAAAAAAAAAAAAAAAAGTAAAATGGAGCCAGGTGTGCAGGCTCCTGGCCGCCCTTCGCTTCAATACTCAAGTATTGAATTGCCCTTATCTCAGGAGCCATGCGCTAAGGCAGGCCTGGGACTCAGCTGGTGTGACTTGGCATTAAGGGAGTGCTTACCAGCAGGAAACTCACCTGCTTTTTCCAGGTAAAAAGCTAAAAGCGACCTGGCACTTCTGCTCTGGCTCCTGGCGGAGTCATGGCTCTGCGGTTTCTACAGCCCCTTCTGGGTGAAAGTCACCTTCCCAAAGTCCTTGTGGATCTTCCGCAGCCGCCTCAAGCGAAAGCCCGACTCCCGGGGAACCCAAGCCCGTGGCTCCCTCCCATTTGGGGGAGAAAAAAAAAAAAAAGTAGACTAGAGTGGGGGTGTGGCAGGGATGGACAAAAAAAAAAAAAAAAAGGGGGGAAAATCCTGCAAAACGTGTTTTGGCAGGCCCGGCCCTCCGAGCCCTTCCATATGTGTTCCATATTGTGCAGACCCGGTCTTTGATGTTTTTCCTGAAAGTAGAGACATTATTCTTTCTCCAACTGCGCCTGAACCCACAAACAGGGAAACGGCGAGGCTGGGCCACAGGCCCCTGGCAGGTCGGCCACGTGGATGGAGTCGCTTCCCCGACACCCTCGGCCCTGGGCTCTCCCGTCGTGGACACCAGCCAGGCTGGACCCAAGGTGTCCTACCGACGGCAGTTAGGAGTTAGGCGTCACCCAGTCATCTAACTCCTAACACCCAGTTAGGAGTTACCAAATGGGCTCTCATGCGCCCACTGTCAAGTCCTCCTTCCCACTGCCTCCCTCTATCTCCCTCTACCTGTGCAGTAACCTTCTAGGAGCCCTAAATCCGCTAGGGCTCTTCCTGGCAATAGGGAGGGCCAGGCCGCCACCCACCGCGACCCAGAGGCAGAGCAGTCCCGGAAGTGACTTCAATAATCCCAGCACCTCGACAGTGGGCGGAGCGGAGAGGGCTGGCCAACAAGAGCAGCTGCATCAGAGCTCCCACCACTTCCGGGTCTCTGCAAGTACTTCTGGGTGTGCGGACTGTGTAGGCGCCTGTTGCTGCTGCTGCTTAGTCCCTTCAGTCGTGTCCGACTCTGTGCGACCCCATAGACGGCAGCCCACCAGGCTCCCCCGTCCCTGGGATTCTCCAGGCAAGAACACTGGAGCGGGTTGCCATTTCCTTCTCCAATGCATGAAAGTGAAAAGTGAAAGTAAAGTCACTCAGTCGTGTCCGACTCTTAGCGACCTCATGGACTGCAGCCTACCAGGCTCCTCGGTCCATGGGGTTTGCCAGGCAAGAGTACTGGAGTGGGTTGCCATTGCCTTCTCTTGTAGGTGCCTGTGGTTAATTACAAATACTCAAGGTGAAGGTTAGAGCCAAAAGAGAACAGTAAACTATCTTAGCCTACGGTAACATCCAGGTGGGTGACACTATAGCCTCTCCAGTTGGTCATGATCAAGCCCCAGTTCTCAAGCATGTTAGCGTCTGCTCAGAGAAGGGGGATCCGAAGTGGAAGACCAGGGCACTGCTGCAGCATCCCTGCCCCACCTGTCATCGCAAGTACTCAAGCAGGGCCCGAGTGCCCCATTAGTTAGGGTGAATTTCACGAGGCACGGTCTTTATGCACTTTGGCTTCCAGGAAGGTCTTGGTTGTCTGGGGTGAAGCTGGCCTGAGGGTGAACTCGGGCGAGCGGGCTCAGGTCACCTAGAGACTCTCGGGTCAGGAGAGGTGCACTGTCAGCAGAAATCACACTGATGCCCTGTCCATTCAGTGGGTCAGCTGGAGTGGGCCCCCTTGTGTTTGGGTGCTGTGTTGAAAGTAGGAGCTGATCTACCTGAGGCGATCTCATTTATGAGCTTGAAATTAACTGGATAGGCACAGGCTACACACATGCCCACCTTTATTTACAGTTGCTCTCAAACAACTGCTCCTTTTCCTTCGGAACATCCGTCTGTCAACCATGATCTATTGTTCCAGCTCCTACTGTATGCTCAGATCTTTACCAGCTCTTTCAGGGATCCAAGGCCACAGAAGGCCAGTTTTCTGGCCGTGAACCTGGCTCAGAACTGGGTATTAGTGCGTTAGTAGAAAAAAGGGAGGGGGCACATTAAAATTACTTCTTCTGTTGCACTTTTTTCTGGAATGAATCAAAGGGACCAGAGAAGAATATAATATTTCATGCCTGGACTTGAGCTCCGCTTCCTTTTTCTGACCCTTCCTCAACCCGGCTTTCGCTCCTCAAGAGATCTGGAATTCCCCTTACGGAGGGTGGGTGGGGGAAGAGCCAGCCCAGGTAAGTATGGGAGCCACATGGTCTCCGGAATGGAGAAAAGGAAATCATCTCCAAATGCAACTGGGCAGGTGGGGGTAGATTGAAGCCGAAAAGGAATAGGCAATTTGGATAACGCCCAAGGAAGCAGACCCTGGACCCTGGTGGTGAGGTGTGAGAAACAGTCAACATTTGGAGTTCTGGAGTCAGAAGATTTTTGGCAGTTAGATAACTTCCTGATCTGCAGTAAATCTCATGTGACCAAGAGGATGTTTCCGCAATTCTGTTGCCTGGCAACCTTCCTCTCTTTCCAAGTCTGCAAACTTAAGAGATTTTTACTGGGTCCCAGTTGAATGTGGTGCGGGCCAAATATGGGCCCAGGAAGGAGTCCAAGAAAGGCAGCTCCATCTCACTGACCTATTGCCTCTCGAGCTCTCAACTGCAAGGTGACACAGAGGCTACCTTTTTGGAATGGATTCAGGCGCCCCCATTCGAGTGGCCAACCTGTTGGTTCTGGACACTCTACAATGGTCCAAACTAAACTTATTTTTTTTTCTTTTTATGTATAATTGCAAGCGTCTTCCATGGTCCCAGCACCCTCCTGGGCGTAATTAGGGCCTGACCATTATGGAAATATATGCAAAATGTTTAATTTTCCTTAGTGAAAAAAATTTAAAAAGAGCCTGACGCACAATGCAGGATTCCTTTGGAAGCAGCAAGCGGTAAGAGGGGCCCAGTACCCTTCTCTGCGTGGGTGAAGGCAGGGGGAGGGGCTAAGGACCCCAAGCCTAGGCGGCTCCCTAGGACCCAAATTCCTGGGTTCTTCCACGGGCCAGTTGTTGTCGCCCCTTGGTCCCTGTGGCCAGCTAGCCACTGCATCATTTCCACTCCCAAGACCCCTAGTCATGCATGTAGGGCCTGGCTCGTTTGGCAGGTGAATAGGAGACCTTGCTCCACTGGCATCAGGAGTCTGGGTTTTTGCGCAGGTTCTGGTCCTTTTGGACCGTCTAATGTGGGGCCGTCTAATGTTGGCTTCTGAGACGTACAGCGAGAGGGTAATAATAGACTGGAACACAGTCGCAAGAATGCAAGGGTCAGGTCTCGCCCACTGGGTGGGAGAATGCAAATTTCGGAACAAATCGCTTGTGAGACGGAAGGGACGGACTTGGAGACCCCAGAATCGGCGGTTAGGGGAGGAAGGGGGTCGCCTAGGAAGCCACACTTCGTGGAAAGAGGGGATGGGAGTTCCATCACATCCCGCGTTTCTAGGGAGAAAAAATGACGGGGATTTCCCCCAAGACAAATACACAGCGATAAGGCTCACCAGGGCTAGAAGCGGCACTTTCAAACCCTTATTGGGCATAGGTCCCAGTTTTTCAAACGTAAAAACAAACTTCACGAGGCCAAGATGCTGGCTCAAATCAAGTCCAGAAGCCAGGACTCAGCCCAGGCGTGCCTGGCCCCGAAATGCATTAAGGCGCTTGCCACTCAGCCGCTGGCAAAGAGCTCAAGCGGGATCACTGCGACGTTCCTAATATTACAAGAGTCCTGGAACTGTCTGAACCCTTGAAGGCTTTGGGGGAGGGATATCATCCTTAGGAAAGGAGAGACTTACCTTAAACCTGCCGCTGGGAGGAAGTTGGAGGTAATAAGTCTCCTTAAGTAGCCAGGAGTTTTCTTAGTCTAGTCGTTTCACGTCACTGCCTTCCAGGCCGGCACCACTGCACCCTCCGCGCCTCGATGCCCACTGCCGTGCGCCTGTCGGCCGGCACCGACCCAAGGCAGCAGCTGGGGGCGTTGTCGCTGGCGCCATCCCCACTCAGCCAGCGCGCACAGCCCGCTGCTCTAGTGTTCTCATTTGGAGCCGTTTCTTTTTGGTTTTGGCTTAAGAAATCACCTTGGTCATGAAAAACTGTAATAATATCACTGGTCCGAGTATTCCAGAACGGTGAGCAGCCCAGAATCTCCCCTGAGGCGGCGGGCGCGGTGCCCCTCCAGTACCACCGCCGGTGACTAGGGCCCTGAAGGAGAGCAGCCCCGCTTGCAAGTGCCCTTCCCACGCGAAGAACCCCGGAAATACTGAGCTAGGGAAGTGCGCTCTAGAAACCGTGTGGAGAAACCGAGCCAAGTGGAGACAAACAAGCTTTAGCTTCGGTTGTTGGTAACTCAGGCAGAGTTCCGAAAGCTCTTCGAATGTGCACAATTACTTCCCCTTTCCTTTCTCTTCCTACAGTTTCTGGTCCTTTTCATTTCCATCTCGAATGCCTTGATATTTACTGTTTGCAGACTGAGTCCCTGGAAGGAGAGGAGATTTCACTTCCGGGTTAGGGCATTCTGGTCGGAGGAAGAAAAACCAAGTTCAACTCAAACTGGCGACCTAATCCCAGTCTCTGTTCAGCCTCTTGGATTTGGTGTTCCTAAAGTTGAATGTGGCCAACCCGCCACAAGTAGGGGTGGAAATGATGACAGAGGAGAAATCCACGTGTGCATTCCGGCACCCTAACTTGGTTTGTACTTGTCTATCAGTCTTGTTCTCACCAGAGTCAGATAATACATCACTGTTTACTAAACAAAATCGCAGGGTAGGGGGGCTAGTTACTAGTTGGCAATTAGGAACTCACTATAGTCACTCCCTCTTTCCCACTCCCCCATGACTGTAAAATGAATTCACGTACCCTGTAGGGTTTTAAAAGTCCTGTTAAAGGACCACTCATTTAGCTGCCTCCAGATTTGGAATAGTGTTCCAGAGGAAATGAGGGTCCAGAGCTCTTAGATTAAGCAGAAATTCAGGAACTGCTCCAGAAATTCCTTTTCATGCCCGAAGGGAAAAGAGGGCTTAACAGGGATGAGTATGGCTTCAGGGGCTCTTTAAAACAATTTGTTCTTAATGCCCACCTGGAATCACTCCTCTGTGCCGCTGACTGCCCTAAAAAGAAGGATGTGGGCTCCTGCCCCAGAATGCTCCTTTCCCAGGCTCAGCATCTGGAGAGTAAAGAAAAATGGAATGGAGAAAGTGAATAGAGAATGGAGAGGCTCTGGACTGGGATTGTCTCTGTGAAAGGAAACAGGAAAAAAAAATGGCTTCCCTAAGCAACTCTCAAATCACAACCATCTCCTGCCACAGGCCTGCACACACCCCTTCCCTGCCTGCTGGCTCATCATAACTTCCACAATGCCTCAAATCCAGAATCTAAAGTATTTTCTCTAGAGTCACCAGACTGCCTCTCTGTGGATCAAAGGGGAGCCCAGGACCCCAGGAGGCAACCACCAAACAAGTGCTGGGAGGTGGACACACACAAATAACGATATTTGGGAGGTGGGGCTCCCAGGGTTTCACTACCAAAACTTGATGCACGGTTTCCCAAGGCCCCACACTCAGTCCTCCTCCCCCAGCTTAGGGGTGGGTGGTCCCTTCTGCTCACTGGGCCAACTCTAAACTCTAGCCCTGGCAAGTGGAGAAAAAATTTAGGCAGCCCTTGGAAGTTAGGAACCATGTGAATCCCTTCCCAGGCCTCTCTAGTCTTGAGGGGAGAGCTCTGGGCTCACGTTGGATATTAGTGGGAGAGCAGAAACTAATCCAGTGAATTAGAGTTTCAATCTCAATGCTGGTGTGGTGGGGCATAATAAGTGACACTGAGGAATATATGTGATGGATGCTGGGCTCCTGAGTTGAGCAAGAGAGTCTGAGAACTTCCACTATCCTGGATTTTTTGGAGGAAGTGGTAGAAAAGCACTACAACTTGTATAGTGCCCAAAGCTTCAAGATCCCACTCCCGAATTTCCCATGACCTCAATCAGCCTCTAGGAATGCATGTTAGAGGCTCATGGAAGGCAGCTCAACTCCCTGTCAAGGTCACCAGGAGACTTGGCCCTTAGAAGAATGTAGTAGGTAGGTAGTAGAAGAACTACCTACTACTGAATGGTAGTAGGGAGCCTGGAGTATGTTTGGAGGTACAGATTCATGGCTCTGGCCAGGTATCTCATCTCTGCAACTCAGCTTCCTTGCAGACACACAGGGTTTGGAAATACTCCTCTTACAGTTGGTGAAGATGAAACAATATGCAGCCTGCAAACTGCTTCACACATAAGGGGCTCTCCTTAGAACTTATTTCCTTCCCACCCCCACCAAAGCAGGTATCATCGCTTCCCTTGATGGAAGAACTGAGGTGGGATCCTGAGGAGCAGCAGAAGATCATTCTCAGCTTCCCTGGACTCTTCAGACTGAAGCTCAGGACCTCTGCTTTAGTCCTGCTTTGGTGCCGCCTCACTGCACCTTGCAGCACACACAGGGAACCCAGGCCTGGGACACAGGGGAGGGCCAGGACCATGTTGTTGACTGTGCCCAGTGGGGTCCAGGGCACTGTCACTGGACTCTAAGGCTCCTTCTGCCCTTCCTCTGGGAGCAAGTGCCACTCCACAGAAGCCACCCAACAGCCAAAGAGTGACTCGGTGCAGGGAGCCGGGCTTCCTCACCTGCCTGACCTCTCCTCTGCTCTGAAGCTCTTAGGCCTGGTCTTGGGCTCTAGCCCCACCCCCACCCCAGGCCCCTCAGTGCCCAGAAGCTACCCCTTGGGCCCCAGGCTCCTGAAGGGAAGGCAGGACTTACTATGCAGGCCAGGTTTTACTTCTTGTCTTGCTCCTGGTATGAAGCAAGGCTTTGTTCATTGAACAATCGCCCAGCTAGCAGCACATAATTATCAAAACCTGGAACAGTCCCCACATCCATTTCCTCCCCCCACCCCAACAACCATCCCCTCTTCCGCCCTTGTAGGCCAGGGCTAAGACCTCTTCCATACCTGTGTGCTCCCTCCCAGCAGCGACCACCAGGACTGCCTTCCTAGGGTCTGAAGATAGATCTCAGGAGAGGAGAGAAGGAAGCCAACAAGGCCACGGGCTGAGAAAGCCATCTCCTCATCAGGAGAAGGCCCATGAAGGCTGTGATTGAGGGAGGGCTGACTTGGTGCATGGAAGTATTTAGCAGGTTCAGTGTTATTACTGCCTAACAGGGTGTTAAAAGTAATATGAATGTGAAATACTGTGGGAAAAACGGAGTTTCCAAAGCCAGTAGCGAGGCCCCTCCGTGGCGGCCTGGCCTGCAGGGCGGAGTCGGAGTCTGGCTGCCCCGTGCGTTGCGCCGGGAGGCGCTGCGGTGGCCAGGGACCAAAGAGGGGACTTGCTGGGAGAGATTAGGGACCAGAGAGGGGATAGGATGCGCATCGAGACTTCGGGAGGTGGGGGGAGGTCAGCTGGTAGCACACCCAGGAAATCTCGATGACGCTTTCCCCTCCTAACTTGCCAAGGTTGACACCAGGCGGCTTCCCCACCTCCCTACTGAGTGCACAGAGAAAGACTTGGAGTTTTAAAATAGATAACCAGCACGTGGTAGGTCAGGTGGAAAACAAGATTTTACTGGTTTTATGGGACAACCTATCCAGCCACTGGGTAGAGATGAGGTGTGCGGGTGTTTTCTGCAGGAGGTGGGATGGAGGCGAAAAGGCGAGGTCCTAGTTGATGTAAATTTCTCCAATCGATTCCAAATCAGTTGCACACAAACCCGGCAAGCTTTCCCACTGTGCCCTGGAGACGCGGACCGGTCCTCGCGGTCTGACCATAACCCCGTACCCCCAACACACAGCTCCTGGGCCTCCCCCAAACGCTGTCAGGCGTCCGAACCACCAGGAACCAGGCCACGGATCGCGCCCCGCGCTGCATGCCACCCAGACACCTTCTCCTCGCATGACAGCAGGGCCCTCCAGCAAGGCCTAGAGGAAGTCCGGGGTCCCGTTCTCCCCGCACAGCGGAGAGGTACCCGCTCCGAGCTGGGTTCCGGATTGTCGCCAGCTCTTCCGACGCAAACGCGCTCCGCGACCTCGGCTGGAGCAGCATCGCGGCCCGGAGGACGAGGTGCTAAGGCCCTGTTTGGACAGGCACCCCTGCATCGTCAGGCGCCTTGTCAGCCTGGAAACGCTCGTAGGGCTCGCTCGGGGCTTTCGGGGGCTCGTGCTGGCCGAGACAGCCTGCCTCGCTCTGTCCGCGTTTCCAGAGAGGACTGCAGCGGAGCCATGGGGCGCCGGCGCTGGCGGTGGAAGACTGTAAAGATTGGGAGAAGGATCCGCAGCTCATTCTTCTGAAGCGCGAGGACTCAGCGTGTTTACGAGTGGGTGACCACGGTGGCCCCAGAAAAACTCCAAGTTCTCAAGGTAAATTGGATCCCCAGGACCGGACGTCTGCAGGGGCGCGCGTGCAGGCGAAGGGGAGGTGGGCGCGC
>NW_011494715.1:1937378-1947589 GCF_000754665.1 Bison bison bison
GGGGATCCGAGGCGCCGGGGGAGAGGCAGCCTGGCGACCCGGCCTCGGCCCGGAGGCCTAAGTTTCTCCCCGTCCTTCTTTCGCCCCCAATCCCTGGCCCCCTGGTTTACTCCCTTAGTTTTCACCTGTGTTCAAAAATTTGATATGCGGGCACGTTTACAAAGTCATTTTGCATTTTAAAGTCGGCAGCAGCGGAGAGAGTATTACAAATAGGCTCAGATTTAATTGGCTGGTAATTCTCCTCTCCTGCCCCTTTAATTAAACGGAGATTCTAGTGGTGCTTCGGAGCCCGCAAGTGATTATGACAAGCATATCTTATATTTACATTAAAATGCTGTCCCCAGGGTGTAATTCAAGCCAGGACTCCATTAATTTCGAACCTGACCGCTGAGGCCAGAATACAGCTCCCCAGCCCTGGAAGGATGGTTTGTGGGGGCTGTTTAGTTTCCTTGCTGATTTTTATTTCTGTCCAGTTCCGTTTCTGAGGCTTAAGGGAAGACCACCGATGGCTCCTGAGGCCCCAGAGAATCTTCAGCCTCAGACCCCACCGAAACCCACGCTCAAAGAATGAAAAAACATTTGTTTTTAAAAGCGCGAATTTTTGCAAAACCAAGAGCCACCCTGGTGGTGCCTTCACCCAGAGAGGCGCCCAAGCAGAATCTTTAGCCAGGACAGTGGACCGCATCAGCCGTGCGGTGGACTGATTCCACGCAGAGTCCAGCAGCCGGGCTTCCTGACCACGCAATCTCTCCTCCTGTGCTCTCTTCGTCGCCACCTCGCCTTTCTCTGATCCACATCCTCCTCCGCGATTCCCCAAGAATCCTCGCTAGTTCCCTGGCCCGGTCGCCGCCTCTCTCCGGCCAGGGACGCAGCAGCACCAGGCGCGCTCACCGTGGGGCCCCGCGGCTGTCCCCCCGCGGCATCCGCGCCGCCTGACAACTCCCAGGCTCTAAGCGAAGCGCGTGTCCGTGTTGTCACCAGATCCACCAGCGCTTTTGATGAGAGCTGCCTCACTGCTTCGCCTTTGGAAACATCATTCTTTCTTCCCAAGAGAGAAGAGTGTTTTCCTGGACTGGCTTAAACACCACACACACACACACACACACACACACACAGGACAAAGTATGTGTGAAAACAGCCTCCAATAGCTGTCGTGGAGTCCAGTAAAGACTCTTAAAAAATATGAAGACCGGCCTCCAGGAACCCACCCCCAGGTTATCACTTCTCTGGCGACCTTTCTTCCCGCCTCAGTCTCCACATCTCTTTCCTTTTTTTTCTTCAAAACTTTTCCGTCCGCCATCTCCTCCTTATTTCTCTTAAATAGGAGACCCCTGGAAATAACTAAGGCGAGGACAGGAACCCACCACCCCCAGTTTCACTCATTAGTGGCTTGTGCTGGCCAGGGACCAGAAGCATCTCTGAGCCTGAGTCTTCTCACCTGTGAAAAAGGTTAGAACTCCAAAGTCCCACTTCCACTCTGAAATTCTATACAGTTAAGACAAAACTTTTCTTCTGAATTTCCAAACGACTGAAGATACATACACATTCTAGTAATGTTCTGTGCCAAGACACAGATAAGGACATTTTAAACTTCTGCTGATGCCCTATTTGGCTGGTTCCTCCCAGACCAGCCTTCCTTTCCAGGAATGAAAAGAGCCTCAGGGTGGAGAACACCAGGGGTAGGTCTGATCACAGCCACCATCCAAGACCACTTATGGTCACATGATTCATTAGGACCCTTAATCCTCATCTGACCCGCTGATTCAAGCACTGCCAGTGAAACCTCATAAAACTGGCCAAGAGGCTAGCCAACATATGCGCACACTAATTAGAGTTATGTGAGCCTTAGGCTTCCAGTCTGATGAACAGCTCCGGGGCTGCCGGGGGCAGGGGTTTGGGGTCCTTTTCACCTACCAATGCCCTTTAGTCCTACCAGAACATCATTTGAACTCAGTGGGTGATCTGAAAGCTACCCCTGCTTCGGAAGGTGGCTTAACCACAGTAACTAAGGCTAAAAACCTGGCAGTGGGTCCCTAAGAGGGACAAGCAAGAATCTCTTCAGAGGCAGACAAGAGAATCAGCAGTGAGCTTTTGTTGTCATTATGGCATCTCGTATTACTATGAGACAGGGGCCGGAAGAATAACAAAGTGAAAGAAGAGAGATTTTTGGCATTAATAGAAAGAGTGAATTCTTAATAACTCCATCCCTCACACACACACACACACGCGCGCGCATGCACACGCACACATGCGTGCACACACACTTACAGAGTAATAGCTATATTTCATCAAGAAGCTGAAGATCTTTCAACCCCACTGACAAGGATAAGGGAAGAAAGCATGGTGAGGAGGCTTCCACCATTGACTTGAGCCAGTTTAGCAGCTGCAATTCTGGCCAGGTACCAGAAAGTCACAGAACACCCCAGATAGCAGAACTGGCCCCATCCCTGGCAGGGGGCCCTGTGTATGGCACTTTTCCTACAAGGCATGTCTTCTTCTCCATCTGCATCTGACTCCTAGATAGAAAATGGTCGGGGACAGTAAGACCCCTGAGCCTCTTTGAGAGCTGCCCTAATGTAACTGATGTAGCTGGAGGTGCCATCTGCTTTGTATAGGGAGCTGTCAACTCTGGCTTTGTTTTTGTCTCTTTAGATTTCAGAGGACAAAATACCTGAGGTCTATCAAATCTACATATACTAACTTGTTACACTACAGAATTTATCTCAGTTGTTTTAAAATACATGTGCATTTCCCAATCTCACCCCTGCACCCCACTCCATTTGTAACCCCTACAAAATATCTACAGACTAAAACATTACAGAACCTTTCTGAAAGTAGGAGGAAGTGTATTTGTGACTTACTTGATGCCTAACAATTTAGTCCTTTGAAATTTAACTGGGGGGAAGGGACACACCAAAAAATGAGAAACCACTTTTTTTCAGTTCTAAATTTGATTACCTCACTCTTTCTGTTTGCTTTTCTTCCTTTCTTTCTTCCCTTTCCCCTTACTGTTTGGATTCAGCAACACAGTTTAGAGCCTTAGGGATCATTTGTTCTGCATGTGCCATGTCTTCTCTTTCATTGATACTTTAAAATTACAGTCAGGAGGCATCTCACACCATGACCAGATTGTATTTGACGTGAGCCTCTTTAAGTTCTTCAAAGCTTCCAGGGATCTGCCCCCATCCCCCAAGCCCTCCTGATCAGCAGAACAGATACAAATGGAGTAAACTGCAGCCTTCTGGATGCATAGCAATTCCATTCCTATTTGCTTTTCTATGCAGTAGGGAGCTCTGGAGGACTATTAAAGAAATTAATAACAATGAGAAAGAAACTGGACTGATAAGAGAAAGACTATTCACATACACATTTTGTATATTTTTGGATGGTGAAAGTGTACTGCCTATTCATGAGAAATTAATCTCGGAATATATATGATAGATGCTAGATGCTGAATACTATTAGACATAATATCATATCTCGAGTAGGAGGATCTAGAGTCCATTTATGGAGAATATTGGATTGAAAAACATGTAATAAACTTTCTGTTTTGTTCCATGGGTTGTAAGTTGGAAATCTGACCAGAAAATAGTATTTTAATGCAGAAGTATAGGGGCCTTCTGCTTCCCTGATGGCTCAGACGATAAAGAATCGGCCTGCAGTGCAGGAGACACAGGTTCGATTCCTGAGTGGGGAAGATCCCCTAGAAGAGGAAATGGCAACCCACTCTAGTATTCTTGCCTGGAGAATCTCATGGACAGAGGAGCCTGGAGGGCTACAGTCCCTAGGGTTGCAAAGAGTCAGACACAACTGAAGTGACTGAGCATACACACACACACACACACACACACACACACACACACACACACACACACAGAAGTATAGAACTTTAGGTCAGGCAGAAGGTAATTCCTCTCCTGTTCTCAGAAATGAATATTTGCCAATTGAAAGCCATTGACTCATCCAGTTAAGCCAGATCACTACAAACACTGACTTGAAGGACTGACCAAACCCTCAGTGCCAAGGGGAAAGGCTGAGCTAGAACACATTTGAAGGACTGACACTTCTTAATAATGTTTGAAAATGGACAATTTCTTGTATAAGGAAGAGGATACCCTTTCTCAGAAATGGTTGCCTGTCAGCACATTCCCACTCTTACCCTTCTCAGGGTGGGCTGAACACGTCACAGTCGCAATCTGCCATTGCCCTAGGCTTTAACCAACTGCAAGATTCTTGTTAGGCTAATTCTACTCAGGAAGCCTACACCAAACAAGAGAGTAAAAATTTTTAGAGGAATGATATTAACTCAGAATATCTAATGATATTAACTCAGAAACTAACGGATCAACGAAGCAGTGAATTGAGTAACCAACCCACACTCCATCCCCAGATCATTAAATAGTCCCTGGATGCCAAAAAACTTTTAGTGAGAACTGCCATGCGCTTTAAAAAGTATGGATAAACAACAAGGACCTACTGTATAGCACAAGGAACTATATTCAATATCCTGTGATAAACCATAATGGGAAAGAAATTAACAAACATTGTAAATCAACTATACTTCAATAAAAAGTTTTTAAATGTGCAAATAAACAACTCCACCCCAACTGGCAACCCATCTCATCAGCTCACACTGGAACTTACACCGCCTGTAGCTTTTCTGGGGGCACAGTCCCTGATGGTAAACAACTGAAACCATTCCTGTGGCAAAGGTGAATTGCAAAATGAAAGGGACTTTTAAAAACTTTTATGTAAAGGTACGGTATATAGAAAAACCACATGGGAGATTATCTCTGCTCTACTCACTCATGTTAATAAACAAGCCTCCCCTAAACACAGATTCAGACCCTCTTTTCCCACGAAAACAGGTGGTCATCTGTGTAATTTCTAAGGAGGTACTACTTGGTTATGTCAGAAAATGGGAGAGATTTCAGCAGGGGGGCCAGGAGAAAGAACAGGGCAATGTTTGTGAGACCCCAAAAGGTGGCATTTGGGGAAACCAGTGAAGCAGGAAGGGAAGGGAGTTGAAAGAGCCCTTGGTTTCTCCAGCTGTTATCGGCAGTTTGAACACGTGGAGTCAGGGTTTTCCAAAGACAAGGAATAGAAAGTACAATTCTTTCCCCCACCTCCCTTCACACCCACCTCCCTCTACCCCCTCCTCCTTCCACCCCCTCCTCCAGGCAGGTCTTCCTCCAAATGAATGTCTTCAGGCTGGAGAGTTTTCCTCCTGCTGGGAATGTGCAGAGGTCACTTTTAGAGCCAAATATCATCATTTAGTAAAACTCACAGTGTGGTTATGGAAGCAACAGAAGGAATCAAGGTGTTTGTGCTAAAAAAAGACTGCAAGATCAGGTCTGGCTGGGAGTGGGAATATCCAAACGGGTTCTTCATATTTCACGTTTTATAGACAGTCTTTTCCCTAAAGGATATACTTTCATTAGGTCATAAATGCACCAACAGATGAGAGAGGCAAGGAGGGTATGTGTGTGTCTGCGCACGCGCACGCCCTCTTGCCTTGGGGGTGCGGATAAGCGGGTCTTAGGAGGTGGGATCCTGGCCGAGGGTGCCCACTGCCCACTCCCGCAGGCAGAGTGGAGGAGCCCTAGGAGAGCCTTCCTCTCTTCTGCCTTAGCTCTTAGGTTTCCGGTGGGTCCACCGAAGCTCCTAACTGCCCAAGGTCCAAGCATTGACTCGCTACAGGCCACAAAGTGGGTAGAGGGCTGACATGCTTTTTCAAGAGATTTTGTTAAACATTTTAACTCAGCAAAGTTTCCTTGTTGGGGCCTCTGTGCCAGAGCCTAGGAAGAAGGAAAATGGATTTTCTGGCGACTTTCACTTCGCGGTAGACCTGGATTCGAAAGATTTACCTCCTCCAGCACCCAAGAACTGCGACTAGGTGCCCTGCTCCAGACAGGACTGGGGTCTGCAGACGTGCATACCTCGTCACCATCCACCACCCTGGCTTTTTTCAGCCCACTTCTCCAAGAGCAACTGACATCAACTCGCCGCCTATATCGAGTCCTGGAGGACGTTTCAACCCGCAGCACTGATTTCACACTTAAGCAGTCGGTAGCAATTTTGAAATTATTGTATAATACCACCTGGATGATATATTGTCTGTCTAGGCCAGATTAACAAGCCACGCGCACATGCATTATGTTTAAATCACACCCCGAAACGCGAAGAAAATGTTTCAGTAGGGATCTACATGCCGCAGAGGGAAACTGGAGCAATAATTATTTCCCTCTTTTCTGATTTCCTGTTTCTAAAGAAAGCACTGGTATCAAGGACGAGTTAGGTAATGTGAACTAAAAGGCTAGCAGGTCGCTGTCATTTAAGCCCAATCACAGTTCGTAGTTCAAGGAAAACTGCCTTTAATTGACACCGTGTATATATTCTTCTGCTACTCTCGGACTCCCCACGCAGGGACGCCCCCAAGAGTATTTATTTCTAGGGCTGGAAACAAAACAACTAACCCGGTCTGCCGCGTAAGAGAGCGTTCCAAGATGGACTGCCGGAGAAAGGCTTTTTGACCCCAGTGGAAATTAGTCATATTGACAGACGCCCGGGGAAGGTAAATTACCCCGCGCGCTGACGTTACGCAGAAGCGCGCCCGGTTGCGACTCCGCCTCGGCGCCCGCGGGGCCAGAGGCTCTGTTAGTCTCTCCAGATTCCGATAAATCCCCCCTCTACTTCTCTGGGGCTGGGATTTCAACGTGAAGGAGACGGGGAGAGCGGTAAAAAGGTGCTAGAGAGGAAAAGGGCAAGAGTAAACCAGAAAAGTGGAGGGAAGAGAAACGCTGTGCGCCCAGGGCAACCTGGACGGAGACCCAGAGCAAAGGAGCAGAGTCCGCAGGGGAGGGAGGGGAGGAGGAGGCGGGGAGGGATAGGGCCGTGCGGCTCCCCGCTCCCAGGTCCGCCACTTGGGAGGTCCCGGCCCCAGCACAGGCCTGGCCAAACGTCCCCCCGGGAGGCTCGCGGCTCGGGCGGGGTCGCAATTACACCTCGGCTCCAGGCGAGGACTTAAAAACCGAACGACGGGGGGCTGCTGTCTGGAAGCAAGGCCCCTGCGGTCATCAGAGGGGGGCCAGGCCCGTGCACAGGAACCTTTTACAAGGCATGTGGGTACAAGAAAGAAAAAAAAAATCAAAATAAACCACTTTCATCCAGCGTGGGCCGTGAAAATAAAAGCTGCCTTCTAAAGAGGGCAAGCGGGAGTTTTGAAATTCAGTGCGTGTTTTGCTATTATATAAAGAGTTTTGTGATTTTACCTGATGACCAGGGGAAAGAACTGTCAGATTGTTTTTCCCCAAGAGAGGGTTGTAATAGGGGGTTCACAGATTTCTCTCATCTTTTGTCCCCGGACTGCAATCAGCTGCATATATCCATACAGATCTTTATACAAAGTGTAGAGGGAATACTGAGAGACCGGGTTATTACTGACTTAAAATAGGACGTAGTGGTCCTACCTCTATTCTGAGTTTGCAGAGGGGGCAGAACGAAGAGAGTCTAAAGCATGACCTCTGATTTCATCAGAAGTTGCACCGGAAGATTCGGCTACAAAAGGCCCAGGTCATCAGGGCGCAAAGACATGGGGAAATGCGCCCAGCGGCTGCCGGGTGGGCGCCCAGATAAGCCCCGGCCAACCCTCGAGGTGCAGAAGGCGGTGCCTCCAGGGCAAGCCGGGGCTGAGGGAGGCCGCCAGCTCTCTTCCGACCCCCAGCACCTTGGGCCTGGCGTCTGCAGTATTTTTAGCTCCTCTCCGGGTTCCATAGAGACTCTTTTGTAAGTGGATCTGAGACTTTCCAAGCTGCCCTTACTCGGAGGGGTGTGGGAGTAGGTGGAGGCGGCTGCAAGGGTATTCTGAAGGAGAGACCAATGCCTTCTTTAAAGCAAAACTCGCTCTCTCCAGGTTTCTGTCCTTCCTTTTCTCTCTTTCGCCTCCGCCCCAGGCCCGTGGGAGCACGCCAAGTGCCTGAGTTAAGAGGTCTGGATGGTTGGGGTCGAGAAATCGGAGCAGAATCAGGGAGCTCCGCGCGCTCCGCCTTTCACCCTCTCCCGTTCCCCCCACCCCCCTCCGCCTGGGCACCCTTGGGAGGGGACAGCACCTCGGAAGGAATCTCCATCTCTTCCGAAGAGATAGCGAAGGGGCTGTTTAATTGTTAGATAAAAGTGTAAAGTAAGTCGAGTAGTTTCTGCAAAGGAGTTTCCAACTCCATGTGTGTCCAGGAATACGAAACTTGGGGCCCAGACTGGCAGCTCTCAAGCGGGCGGATGTTGATGGCTTGGAGAGCTGGGTCTCCCTGCGACGCGTCTCACCTGGGAGATGCCCTGGTCCACCTTCTGCCGCCCCGGTCCCCGCTACCTGCCCCGGTTCACGCCGAGCCCCAGAGGCTCTCGAGGCCGTCCGCACGCCCTTCCCGGTCCCGAAGGGCAGCCCCCGCCTCCTTCCCAGGCTCTGTACGGCCCCTGAAATTGTCCCGGCGGGCGGGACGGCGCTCCACCCGGGAAAAACGCGGGAGGGAAGCTGGGGGCCAGGCCAAGCGGCTCTGCTTCCTCCTAAGGTTCAGTCTCCCGCCCTCCCCATGCAGTCCACCCCGGCTGCCTGGGGTGTTCGGAGGGGCCCTCACGTCCCCGACGCCGCGCCCCTACCCACCGGATTGCCTTCGGGGCCCTTGGGTGCTGAGTCGACGGCGCGGCGCTGGGCCCGGCGAACACGAACGACCAGGGCCGCCAGTCTGCGCCGTTAGCAGCCTGGTAACCTTGCCGGTCTAAGATGCTCAGAGGAGGAGGACGTGCAGAGAAAAAAGAAAAGGAAGGGGTCGGGGCGTGGGGAGCCTAATACACACACACACACACACACACACGCAAGCAAGCAAAACCAACTTTGGTGTTGGACTTTTTCAGTTTCACACGAAGCGACCTGGAGTATCTGGAGAAGGTTTTTGAAGACGTTTAGGAGGGAGGGTGAGTTTTCGGCTGAGAAACTCAATCTGCCATACAGTAGCGGCCCCATCTGGGATCTGTCACTGCTGACAGCACCACAGGGCACCGCCGTGATCTTCTGCACAGCCTGCACTCCCCGGAATACCCTCCTTAATCAAAGGATGTCTGCGCGCGCCCGGGCTCAGCTGACCGCGCCGGGAGCAGAGCGGCTGGTGAATTCCACCACCACCCCCCGCCCCGCCCGCCCCCTCCCTCCCCACGGACAGAGCCCTGGCCCCTCGTGTCTCCCTAGCACATTCATTAAAAGCGGAAAAGAGACAGAGGCTGATGTCATTGCTCTCAGAAGATCATAAACGTAAAAGAGTCATCCTGTGAGAATCCCTGAAAATGACTTTAATGAATAATTTCAGAGACAGTTATGGCTCTGGGTGATTACTGAGCGAGAATATGAAAACCAGATTTGCAAAGTGAAGGCGATGGTCAGGCGGCTCCGCGGCCACTTTCTCCCAGTAAAACCGCATCAGGTTTCTTTCATGACCAAGTTCTACTCACAGAATCAGTCTGAGTTTTCTTCTTCAAAAATAAAAGCAACACACAGTTTTTGTTTCCTGTGTGGCTGCCTTACCCTAAAGACAAAATGTCAGCTCAAGGCAACAACAACTCACTTTAAACAGAAGGGAATCCTGTACTGGCATAGTGGCTTACTTCTTTCCAGAAGGAAAGAAGTATTTACTGCCATCTTAATTTAGAATGATACCTTTTTTGGCCTCTTCTCTAGGCAATGAAGGTTGAAAACTCTCTGCCAGAGTAAGTGCACTATTTGCTCTAAGTTCTTTCGGCAGGGAGAGCAGCAAACAAGCAAACAGCAAATGACCCCACGTCCTACTGAAAACTGCACGTCTCCCTGACTCCTGAGTTCTTGCTCACCAATGAACTGAAAGATGGTTTGGTGCTAAAATGAGGACTGACATTCAGAAACCCTCCATCTGGTCACAGGGAAATATCAGGTTGAGTCTGGTTGTTCAGGATTAGTTGTGCATTAAATATACTATTTGAAAAAATTGGGTTTTAAGTTGGGGTGGGGGCTGGTGAGTACCCTGTGATCCTTTCTGTAAATGGTTTAGCTGCCTGCAATCCTGTCTCCTTTGCTTAGAAATGGAAACAGGGATTCATTCTCTGGGCCTGTGGGCCACATTGATTCATCCCATTTAATTCAAGTAAAAGTTGATGCATGCTAAGTGCAAGACAGTATCACAGGAAGAAGT